>NC_060275.1:105766683-105958608 GCF_021613505.1 Equus quagga
ATTCCAATGCTTGGTGAAGGAATACTAAGATTATGATGCCAAAGAGCATGAAGGATGGAAGTTGGAGGTGCAGTCACACTTAGAAAATACAATCTTTCCTACTCTCTGCTTAAAATGATTCTTATCTGTACACTGCATACTTATTTTCAAAATTCATTCCAAACATTAAGTATTCTTACTAAATATTTACTAATGGCATCTATTGTTTCATAAACAGTGTGAATCATTTTGAATATAGCTGTCAAACCATCTAAAAAGCTGCCAACTTCTAATAGCTGTAACAATATAGTGGCATAGATTTTTATTTAATTGTGATACATGTTATGAAGTCTGACACAGTCTAATTCTCATTTTTCTCAAAGTGTTCTTTTATTTGTTTGCTTGCTCTTGCTGTGGTTTATTACTGAAAGTTTCTAGAATCTATTATTTATCCTTGTTATTCCAGAATTTTCACAACAGTTTTAAGAAAAATCTTTATAACTTACTGTACTGGGCAATAACTGGGCACTTTTTATCTTAAAATATTGCAATTCTAGAAAATACAGTAGAACTTCAGTGATGAGTTTCTTCTCTTCATTTTTTGAGTTTTTCTCTTTCTATAATACGTTATAAAGTTGTTGAAATGTCAACATTGATTGATTATATCTATAGTTTTTATCTTTCCCAACACTTTTAATCTTTGTCATTTGATTCTATGTTCTGGGAAATTTCCTCACTACAGCTGCAAAACTTTTTTTTCGTAGTGTTCTGTCTTTGACAGTTGTATTTTTAATCTGAGTTTTTTTTTCTTATGCCTCTATTTCTATTACTTTCATTTTCATTTCCTTAATTTCTAATTTTATTATTTAATTTATTCTTTTTTGTGTCATTTTAACCTACTACTTTTTTCAGATTTTAGGTTTTTCTCAGTTATCTGTTAATTCTCAATAGTCAATAGTTGAGATTGAGAAAATCTAGATCTGCTGCCATCATGTCCATGGCTATGAACTTTGGGACAGCCTCTGGACAAGAGCGGCTTCCTCCTGGGTCACTTCAGTGAATCTAAGGGCTTTAAAGAGAAACTAAATGTGGCATTATTTTATGCCACAAGAGAAATATGTGGCGATAAATTTTAAAATGCTCTGTTCAAAAATGAATGAAGTTACAGTGGGGCGACTCTGAGTTTAGTTCTCAAAAGGACTTGTGTGTTTCTGCTGTCTGCCTTGTACACTGTGTCCAACTACCATGAAAGCATGCTCAGGCTTGCCTACCAGTGAATAAGAGATCACGTGGAGCAGAATTGAGCCCTCCTAAGGCATCCTATACTGGCTAGCCTCCTGTTAAGCTCTGGAAAGAGATCACAGATGAATGAGTGAGACTAGCTGAAATAAGAAGAACCACCCAGCTGAGTCCACCCCAAATTGACAAAGACAGAAATTTGAGCTCTATAAATGGCTATTGGTTTAAGCCAGAAAATCCTGGGGAGCTTTGTTTTCTTGGCAAGATTTAACTGAAACAGTCTTCTGTACACCATCCATACCTTTCTATATAGACTCTGTGTAATTAATTCCTCATCAGATGATATTTCAGTGTAACATGCATTCCTTCCTGATTCATGAAGATATATTGATGATTGGTAAAATTCTTAAGATATATCCCAGAAAACGCAAAGGGGCCATTGCATCCTCAACAATGTTCATCTCCTTTTACCTAGATCGATTGTTTCCTATAAAATTTTCTTATTGCTAGCATGAATTTTTGAGATACAATTTCTCTTTACTTACTTTTCTGGATGGTAAATAGGAATATTTTTACCTATTTCAGGTTTACTACTTGATATTCTCATTTTGTACATCAGAGGATTTTGAATTAATTCTCTCAAAATTGATCTGAGTCTGATCACATTTGAGTATATTGAGAGCATTGACTTTGTAGAGATGGTTTCAGGCTTGGTACCTTGGAGAATACTAGAAAAGACTACAATAATCCTCATTAGAACACACTGTCAAGAGGTGATGTCAAGAAGGTGCTGTAGGTAGACTCAACTTAACTCCTCCCACAGACACAACCAATTTACAACTATTCTGAGAACAATTACACCTGAGAGAGAACTGAAAGCTAGATAATGTGAATATCTGCAACAAGGACTGTCCTGACTAAGGTGGAGGAAGCAGAAATCCCTTTCTGGAGAGAAAAAAGCCACCTTCACAAGCCACAGTACTTCATGGCCAGCTGGGAGCAATCCTAAGGTATCCAGCCTTCCCTGGCAGAGGGTAGGACCTGAGCAGGGGAGTGTTACCACTCTAAACATCTTTTGGACTCAGCACAACCAGGACGACTGTCATAATATTTGGCTTTGCTGGCTACTAACAACAACAGGGAGTACACCCAGAAAAGCTATTGGACATAAGGGAAAAATAAGCCAGCTTTTAAAGAGCCCAAGCACAAATTCCCCTATTTCAGAAAGCAATCTAAAATTACCAGACAGAAAGATGCACAGTCTTTTGGTGGAAAAAGACTCACTTGATAGGCTCTGGGTGCATCTCAGTGAGAGGTGAGACCTCTCCAGGGACTGAGACACTGGCAGCAACCATTACTGTGACCTAGTTCAGGAATGCTGACAGAGACACTGACAGATGCCATTTGATTTTTTTCCACTGGCCTGTTAGTCCAGGCCACCCACTAGAGCACAGATTTAATCCAGCTCAGTCAGGGCATGCAGCCCACCCTAGAGATGGGCCCCACCCAACAGCAAGCCCTCAAGTAACTTGTGGGTCTGAATAGGTTGGGCGCTATTCTCTGCAGCCTGGTAAGTGGGTCTGCTTCAGCAGGGCAGGGCACATGTGAGGAGTGGATGGAATGCATGGGCCATTAGTGCAGTGCATGGGGCTACTGCTGTGGGGCAAGTGGGTCCACTTTAGGGGTCAGAGAATGCACACAGGGCAGGACTGTGTTGATGGGGTGTGTGGGCCTGTGTGCAGTGGGTCTTGTCAGCTGCAGAAGACTAGTACTTCTCAAATAGCCACATAAAGAATTGGCCTCATCTGCAAAAGCCTGACACAATTGGGTGTTCCCATTCCTGAGGAGAGCCCCATTCAGCTGCAATCCTGAGAGAGCTGACAAGAGTGTTGCAGGATGGAACCCAACAACAATACTAAGTCCCTGAGCCTAGCAACCAATCACACTGGGGACCTACTCACTTAAGAGAAAAATTGCAACAGGAATGTGCTATTAGACCTTGAACCCAACTGTGCTGGGACACCTCACACCAGATAAAGTGAGTGAAGCATCCCTAGCTGCCACATGCAGCTGAGAATTACAACCAACCAGCCAGGAAGACAGCCTAGCTTCCCTGGGCACCTGCAGTAAGAACAACTCTCACAACAGAAGAATACACATAGTGCACAGAAGGGTCACCCTTGAGACATTTGGAATTGATGACAAGAAGGAAGCACATTGCTGGGCCTCATAAAGTATCTCATACATAATTCTACCTCTCCAAGATCAGGAGATGTAGCTGACCTACCTAATGCATAAATATAAACAGAGAGAAAGAGGCAAAATGAGGAGGCAAAGGGATAAATTCCAAGTAAGGGAACAGGACAAAACCCCAGAAAAAGAACTAAACAGAACAGAAATAAACTAATATACTTGACAAAGATTTCAGACAAAAAGTCATAACATTGCTCACAGATCTTGGGAGAAGAATGGGTGAATTCAGTGAAGACTTCAACAAAGAATTGGAAAATACAAAAAAAAAACTCAATCAGAAATGAAGAATACAATACTGGAAATGAAAAATTCACTAAAGGGACTCAATAGCAGAGTAGGTGATACAGAAGAACAAATCAGTAAGCTGGATGAAAGACAAGGGGAAATCACCCAGGCTGAAAAGATAAAAGAAAAAAGACTTTAAAAGAAGGAGAATAGTCTAAGGGAACTCTGGGACAACATCAAACACACTAACATTCATATTATAGGTGTCCCAAAAGAGAAGAGAGAGACAAAGGGGCAGAGAATTTATTTGAAGAAATGATAGCTGAAAACATCCCTAGCCCAAGGAAAGAAACAGGCATCCAGGTACAGGAAGCACAGAGAGCATTAAATAAGATAAACCCATACAGGCCCGCAACCAAGACACATTATAATTAAATGTCAAGAATTAAAGATAAAGAGAGAATCCTAAAAGCTGCAAGAGAAAAATATTCAGTTACATACAAAGGAAACCCAATAAAGCTATCTGCTGACTTCTCAGTAGACCCCTTACAGGCCAGAAGGGAGTGGAATGATATATTTAAAGTCCTGAAAGGAAAAACTTACAGCCAAGAATTTGACACCCAGCAAGTTTGTCATTCAGAATGGAAGGAGAGATAAAGAGTTTCCCAGACAAGCAAAATTAAAGAAGTTAATCACCAAGAAACCAGTTCTATGAGAAATGCTAAAGGGACCTATTTAAGTGGGAAAGAGAAGACAAAAATAAGCATAAGAAAATTATCCAAAAAAAAGGGAATAAACTTACTGGTAAAGGGAAAACTACAGTAAAGGTAGCAGCTCAACCAGCTATGAAGATACTATGAAGGTCAAAAGACAAAAGTAATAAAATTACCTATTTCCATGATAAGAGGGTAATAGATACACATACACACAAAAAGAGGTTAGATATGGTATCAAAATACAAAATGTGGGAGGAAGGGAGTAAAAGAGTAGAACTTTTAGCAAGAGGTCAATCTAAAGACATCATCAACTTAATACAGATTCACATATACATAGGTTATTATGTAGGAAACTCATGGTAATAACAAACCAGAAACCTATAATAAACACACAAAAATTAAGAGAAAAGAGCCCAAACATAATACTAAAGAAAGCCACCAAACCACAAGGGAAGAGACCAAGAAAAGGAGAAAAGAAAAGAGAAGAACTACTAAAACACCCAGAAAAAAGTAACAAAATGACAATAACTGCATACTTATCAATAGCTACTTTAAGTGTCAGTGGACTAACTGCTCCAATCAAAAGGCATAGGGTGGCTGATTGGATAAAAACACAAGACCCATATATATGCTGCATACAAGAGACACACTTCAGACCTAAAACACTCTCAAGCTGAAAGTAAAGGATGGAAAAAGATACTCTATGTAAATGGCAATGAAAAGAAAGCTAGGGAAGTAATATTTATATCAGACAAAATAGACTTTAAAGCAAAAACTGTAACACGAGACAATGAAGGGAGGGATAAATGGAGCAATCCAAGAAGAGGATACAACACTTGTAAATATCTATGCACTCAAAATAGGAACATCTAACCATATAAAGCAATTATTAACAGATATAAAAGGAGAAATAGACAGTAACACAATAATAGTAGGGGACTTTAACACTCCACTTACACCAAAGGTTAGATCATCCAAACAGAAAATTAAGAAGGAAACATTGACTTTAAACAACACATTAGACAAGATGGACTTAGATATACACAAAATATTCCACCCAAAAAGAACAGAACACACATTCTTTTCAAATGCACATGGAACATTCTCCAGGACTGATCACGTATTAGGCCACAAAAGAAGCCTCAATAAATTTAAGAAGATTCAAATAATACCAAGCATCTTTTATGACCACAGTGCTATGCAACTAGAAATCAACTATAGAGAGAAAATCAGAAAAGTCACAGATATGTGGACATTAAACAAAATGCTACTGAAAAACAACTGGGCCAATGAAGAAATCAAAAGAGAAATCAAAAAATACCTGGAGACAAAGGAAAATGAAAATATGGCATGCTAAAATTTATGTCATACAGCAAAAGTGACTCTAAGAGGGAAGTTTATAGCAATACAGGCCTACCTCAACAAGCAAGAAAATTCTCAAATAAACAAGCTAACAGTGCACCTAAAGGAACCAGAAAAAGAAGGGCAAACACAGACCAAAATCAGTAGAAGGAAGAAAATAATAAAAATCAGAGGAAAAATAAATGACATAGAGCCTAAAAAAGAAATAGGAAAAATAAATGAAACCAAGAGCTGGTTCTTTGAAAAGATAAATAAAATCGACAAACCTTTAGCTAGACTCACCAAGAAAAAAAGAGAAAAGTTTCAAATAAATAAAATCAGAAATGAAAGAGGAGAAATTACAACCAACACCTCAGAAAGACAGATTATAAGATAATATTATGAAAAGTGATATGCCAAAAAATTGGATAGCTAGAAAAAGTGGATAAATTCCTAGAGTCATACAACCTTCCCAAACTGAATCAAGAAGAAATAGAGACTTTGAATAGACTAATTACCACTAAGGAGTTGGAAACTAAGGAGATGGAAACAGTAATCAAACACCTGCCCAAAAATAAAAGTCCAAGACCAGACAATTTTCATGGTGATTTCTACCATTCAAAGAAGATTTAATATCTATCCTTGTCAAACTCTTCCAAAAAATTGAAGAAGAGGAGAAGCTTCTTAACTCATTCTACAAAGCCAATATTGCCTTGATACCAAAACCAGACAAGTACAACAGGAAAAAAGGATAATTAGAGGTCAATATCAATGACGAATATTGATGCAAACATCATCAACAAAGTACTAGCAAGTTGAATACAATAATACATAAAAAGATCACACACCATGATCAAGTGAGATTTATTCCAGAGATGAAGGGATGGTTCAACATCCGCAAATCAATCAACACGATACACCACATTAACAAAATGAAAAGTAAAAACCACATGATCATCTCAATAGATGCAGAGAAAGCATTTGACATGATATGGCCTCCATTTATGATAAAAACTCTGAATACAATAGGCACAGAAGGAAAGTACCTCAAATAATAAAGACCAGATTTAACAAACCCACAGCTAATAATATTCTCAATGGAGAAAACCTAAAAGCTATCCTTCTAAGAATGGGAACCAGACAAGGATGCCCACGTTCACTACTCTTATTTAACATAGCATTTGAAGTCTTATCCAGAGAAATTCGGCAAGAAAAAGAAATAAAAGGGATCCAAATTGGAAAGGAAGAAATAAAAGTCACTATTTGTAGTTGACATGATTTAATATATGGAAAACTAAAGAATACCATAAAAAACATTTAGAAATAATAAATGTATATGGTCAAGTTTCAGGATACAAAATCAACATACAAAAATCAGTTGCATTTCTATACACTAACAATAAAGTAACAGAAAGGGAAATTAAGAATACTACCCCATTTACAATAGCAACAGAAAAAATAAAATACCTAGGAATAAACTTAACCAAAGAGGTGAAAGACCTGTGTGTTGAACACTGTAAAACATTGTTGAAAGAAGTTGAAGAAGACACAAAGAAATGGAAAGATATTCCGTACTCTTGCATTGGAAGAATTAACATAGTTAAAATGTCCATAATTCCTAAAGCAATCTACAGGTTCAATGCAATCTCTATCAAAGTTCCAACAACATTTTTCACAGAAACAGAACAAAGAATCCCAAAATTTATATGAAACAGCAAAAGACCCCAAATAGCCAAAGGAATCCTGAGATAAAAGAACAAACCTGGAGATATCACATTTCCTGATTTCAAAAGATACTATAATGCCACTGTAACCAAAAAAACCACGGCACTGGCACAAAAACAGACACACAGATCAATGGAACAGAATCGAGAGCCATGAAATAAACCCAAACATCTACGTTCAGCTAATTTTCAACAAGGGAGCCAAGAACATACAGTGGAGAAAGGAAAGCGTCTTCAATAAAGGGTGTTGGGAAAACTGGGTAGCCACATGCAAAAGAATGAAAGTAGACCATTATCTTACACCTTACACAAAACTTAACTCAAAATGGACTAAAGACTTGAATGTAAGACCTGAAACCATGAAACTTGTAGAGGAAAACATAGGCAGTATGCTGTTCAACATCGGTCTTAGCGGCATGTTTTGAAGTACTATGTCTGACCAGGCAAGGGAAACAATAAAAAATAAATAAATAAATGAGACTGTATCAAACTAAAAAGGAAACAATCAACCAAGTCAAAAGACTACCTAACACTTGGGAGAAGATATTTGCAAAGCATATATCCGATAAATGGTTAATATTCAAAATGTACAAAGAACTCATAGATCTCAACAAAAAAACTGCCAACCCAATTAAAAATGGGCAAAAGATCTGAACAGACATTTCTCCAAAGAAGATATACAGATGGCCAGCAGGCACATGAAAAGATATTCAACATGATTAACTGTCAGGGAAATGCAAATCAAAACTACAATGAGATATCACTTCACTCCCATGAGAATGGTTATAATTAACAAGAAAGGAAAGAACAATTGTTGGAGAGGAAGTGGTAGGAATGCAAACTTCTGCAGCCACTATCGAAAACAGTATGGATATTCTTAAAAAATTAAACATAGAAATACCATATGATCTAGCTATCCCACTACTGATTATTCATCCAAAGAACTTGAAATCAACAATTCAAAGAGGTTTATGCACCTCTGTGTTCACCTCAGCATTATTCACAATAGCCAAGACTTGGAAGCAACCTAGGTGCCCATTGAGAGATGAATGGATAAAGACGATGTGGTATATATACATAATGGTATTCTACTCAGCCATAAGAAATGATGAAATCTAACCATTTGTGACAATACGGATGGATCATGAGGGTATTATGCTAAGCAAAATAAGTCAGAGGGAGAAAGTCAAATACTGTATGATCTCACTCAAAAGTAGAAGCTAAAAACAACAACACACAATCACATAGAGACAGAGATTGGATTAGTGGTTACCAGAGGGGAAGTGGGGATGGAGTGGATTGAAAGAAGTGATTAGGCACACTTGTGTGGTGATGGATTGTAATTAGTCTTTGGGCGGCAAACATTATGTAATCTATACAGAAATATAATGATGTACACCTGAAATTTATATGTTACAAACTAATGTTACCGCAATAAAAAATAAATTAAAAAAATTTAAAAAACCCACCATATTATCTTTCTATATTTGCATTGGAAGATAGATATACCTAGCATAAATTTTATACCACATCATAGATCAATACTACTTTAAATCATCTTTTAAAAGGCAACAAGGATATGCACCAATTTACTACTATTCATTTAACACACAGAGTGCTTTCTTATTACATATACACATAAGAGGTTTAAAATGCAAATATTGGTAGCAGCAGCAATGCACACCTAGGCTGTTCTTAACTACATTCACCCACTATTTTTTATAAGTTAATAATTTAAGAAAAAGTGTTTTGGAAGGTTATGTTTATCTTTTACTTAAAGTGTTCTTCTCTATGGATAACTCTTGTCTTCAAAATGTCAATTGAAATCTTTCATAAAATACCCTTTGGCTATTCAATAGTAGGAACTACATTGAAAGAATTTGCAAGATGCTTATTCAAGACCTGACTCATCAGGATTTACATATGCAAAGATTTTATTGACCTCAGCGTCAAGGGAACTTCAGGCAGAAATTTTGCCTGAGCAAACACAGCTGAATCAGGACCCAAATGAATTAATTTAGTGCCTATCTGCAATATAGATTGGCAATCTTCCAAAATGAATATGTATGTTGAAAGGAATCTGGTTTCTAAATGTAAAACTGAACTGCTTGCTATTTCTTATTAGCTATCCCTGTAATATTTCTCATTATTATTCTGATATAAGGTGAAATATAAATCTATTGTTCAGTAATGCAGAAATTCTCTAGCATGGAATAACTCTAGCCAATTATTGAATTAAACCCAATGTTCCAATTTTAGCTTAAGGTTTGGGTTTGGTAGTGTTATTAAAGGGTTTGGTTGCTTTCAAAAGGATGTCAATTTAGGGATAGATCTATGGTTCTCAGAAGAAGTGGGGAAATGGAGAATGAAGTAGGGGTATATTACAATAGTAACCAAGGTACAAAGCTGACAATAAGTAAAGGGCTTGAAAATGAATAGAGTACAAGAAATGCGTGCGATTATTTAAACTGGAACACAAGGTGTTCTAGGTCACTGGGTTATAACAACTAACAAGAGCTTATATTTACTGAGAAGTTAAAATGGGTCCTACGTCTTCTGAGGGCTTTATTTTCATTGAAACATTTAATACTCACACTGACTTTATGAATTAGATAGTATTATTATCCCCAAGTGACAAATGAAGGAACCAAAGTAAGAGAAATTAAGAAATTGCCCCAAATTGTGTAAGTAGTCAGTGTCAGAGTCAGGATTCAAATCCAGAGCATACGACTTCAGAGCTCACATCTTAACGAGTATGTAATATTTCCTTTCTCAAGTTTAAGACCATATTTGGCCTTATTCATGAAAGAGAGACAGACCAAGAATTATTCTAACTTTATGTCAACGTTCTGAGTATTTAAAAATATTTTCCAGGGGCCAGCCCAGTGACAGAATGGTTAAGTTCATGCTTTGGCAGCTCGGGGTTCACAGGTTCGGATCCTGAGTGTGGACCGAGCACTGCTCGTCAGGCCACTCTGTGGCAGCATCTCACGTAAAATAGTGGAAGATTGGCACAGAAGTTAGCACAGTGACAATCTTCCTCAAGCAAAAAGAGGAAGATTGGCAATAGATGTTAGCTCAGGGTCAATCTTCCTCACACACACAAAAATATACATACATATATTTTCCAGAGGCTGGCCCGGTGGTGTAGTGGTTAAGTTCACCACTCTACTTCAGCGGCCTGAGGATTGCTGGTTCAGATCCTGGGTGCAGCCCTATACACCGCTCATCAAGCCATGCATGACGGCATCCCATAAAAAAGAAGTAGAAGGACTTACAACTAGAATATACAACTATGCAGTGCTTTGGAGAGAAAAAAGAAAAGAGGAAGATTGGCAACGGATGTTAGCTCAGGGCCAATCTTCTTAAAAAAATATATATATATGTATTTTCCAAATTCCATTACACTAAGAAAAAAATGATCTGTGGGGAGTGAAGTACAAAACAGCAGTTCCCTCCCTGCTAGGGAAACAAGAAGGAAAGAACAACCTAGAAAAGACCTTCAAGTAAATATTCTAATGATTTGGACCAGATCTGCTAGCAAATATGCTAATGACATTTAATAGTCAAAAGGGAGTCTCTATCTATAAAATTACTGTATCAGAATATAGTTGATATCTCCAGATTGTTAATAAACACAGAATTTATTGATTTATGGAATATGGCTGGCTAGAGAATGGGAAATAGTTACATAACCTCTGTGTTTAAGCAGCATAAAACATAAATGTTCCACGTTAAAAAGGCTCCCTTTGTGATCAATGTTCCCCATGCATGACTAAAATTATTCTAAAACTAAAATGTGCCCTGATGCAGAAAAAAGAGATGAGCTTGAGAGTTCTCACAAGTTTCATACTTCTCCAGATAAATAATGTTTTGCCTGTGTTTTGCATTTTGAATTATCTTTTATATCATTAGTAAAATTTGGGGTTGGGTAACATCTATGATTCGTGTAATCTATCTTAGCATTGCAACCCATTGTACTAAAAGTTGGTAGCGACAGAACTGTCTTTTAGACCTATAAATCATAGTGTCTAAGGCAGTATTTGGGAAAAAATGGGAGGTAATGTAGAAAAAAATGGCAAGAATTTTGACACCTGTATAGCTCTCCATGTATGTTTTGATGATGAGGTGAAATCTTGAAGCAAGTTAAAGGAGAAGATACTACCAATGGGATTTGAAGGAAACAGATTTCTATCTTGGACAATTTGCTAAGTCAATAAACACAGAATATTAAATGAAAAGAAAGTGACAAACATACTTTTTGAGGCTGTTGTTAGAAGCTCTATTGAAATCTAGAAGAGTAGAAGGAAAATAATTCAAACTGACTTCTATCACTGGAAATCCTTCTAATGCCATCACCATATGGTGTAACAAAGGGTGTGCAGGATTATAAATATAACTAAATAAAAACCAGATGGAGAAATTTTTTAATAAGGCTGATTGGAAACTCCTCACCTGGTGTGATACTGGCAGAAACCAGATTGGCCAGAAAGGGAAGTGAACTTAGTCTTAAAACATTAGATACCCAATTAAATTCCTTCATTAATACATATCAAACATGTCAAATAACTACTGATAATGAGATAAAGAGAAAAACTGAGCTAAGAAGAAGCTATAAAACAATTCATGGAGGAATACGGTTGCGATTAACATGCTTTGCATCAGATTTAATCCACTTCCTGTCCAGGTGTTCGCAGCTTATTCTTTTGCAAAAAATGTTGAAGACGAGTTGTAAAAAGATGTACGAGAAACACGAGGTGAGGAAGCATTCACCACGGTCAGAGGTTGGATTGGAAAGGAAAAGAGTAAGCAATAGTCCTGTCATGACTTCTCACAGCTGAGAACACACAGGGAGATGAAGGACCTTAAGTTCTCCTTGTAAACATATTAATGATTTAGGTCAAAGTCATTCAAAACCGTGTGAATTTGATAATGACATTTTACAGAGAAAAAAAAGAATACCCACCTACAAAATAGTTCAGCTGGGTATACCAGTTCTCCCTGGATGGTGCGCCATATACCTAGAACATGCCTGTTTATGAGGCATAGTTGACTGCAGAATGGGAGCAGACAGGTAAGGAGGGTGCACCATCAGACGTTCCAGAAAAGTGGCTCCCTTAATGAACCATGGTATTTCACATATAGCTCAAAATCCTGCCTGTCATTCCCAAATCAAAACATGTCCTAATTTGTAAGAAAACGGATAATTCTTAAGCCATGTCCGATTGTTTCATTTTTCCTTATAAAGAATATTTTGTCCATGTTTGATTTTCACTTGCATATTTTACAAATCTATATCATTTTCTTTTGTAAAAAAACTTTTTCAGGCCCAGCGCTGTGGGCTAGTGGTTAAGTTCAGTGTGCTCCACTTTGGCAACCCAGTTCAGTTCCTGGGCATGGACCTACGCCCTCATTGGTGGCCATGTTTGGGTGATGACCCACATAAAAAATAGAGGAAGATTGACAACAGATGTTAGCTCAGGGCAAATCTTCTGCAGCAAAAATAAAAACCAAAAAATCACTTTTTTAGACCCACGTAAATACAAAATTACATAATACAAAATGCTAATTTGTTCCATCAATAATCTCCTATTTCTTTACAGTCCTGATTGTTATATCCTGGGGTAACCAACTCAACTATTTCCTCTAGTTTTATTTCCATGTTCTAAGCAATATGATTATACACTTATTTTTATTTTCAATTTTTATATATCATCTTTTGACTTATGACTACGGAAGAAAAAATTTTGTTCCTTCTCCTGGTCCGCTGCCTTCACCACATACGTCACATAAATCTCATCCTAAGATAGAGAGAAATCACAATTACTGACAAAGTCAATTTGTTTATTTTGTTGTAATATGTAATTATTCACAGATGAACCATGTAGTGCACTATAATTAAATTAAAATTTATCACACATTTTGCATTCTTTGGAACTAAGAATTTCATTGTCTTTAATTGCTTTGTTCCTATTTGCTGATCCCCAATACTTTCTCGGAAGTACTATTTCCATATGTTCAGACATCTTTTTTCCTTGGAGAAATCTCTCCTGGAATCCTGCATACACCTATTCTCTTCTGGACTGAGTCCAGTTCTTAGCCCTGAAATTCCTTCCACCACCTGTCTGGAAATTGCCCTCACTCATTTTGGTGGAACACATCCTTCAGCAGTTTCCTTAGAAAAAGGATACGGAAGGTAAACTTTTTGAGATCTTGTATCCTTGAAAATATTTTCACTTTACATTTACGCTGATTGATGAGTTAGCTGGGTTAGAGATTTCATATTTCCCTATTTCACTTGGAATTTTTGCAACATTTATTTTCACTTTCTTTTCAGGACAATGCTAGTATTGATACATTTGATGAAACTCTAATTCCCAAATACATATGTATGATCTTTTTTCCCTTTTTGAAGGTTTTAAGACATATTTTTATCCTTATTGTCTGAATTTCCTAAAAGTATGCTGTAGAATATGTCTTTTTTTCCTATATCCATTTTATTCTGGAAATCTATATGCTTCAAGTCTGAGACCCTTAATTGTCACAGTATTATAATTATTTACACATCTGCATTTTTTATGATGTCTTCTTGGAACTCCTACCAGTCTTTTATTAGGTTATAAAGTGACCAGGTTAAAAAATAATGCCCTCACAATCTCATGTTTAAATTTTGAAATACTTCCTGATCTCTAGTTACTTCCCAATTGATTCATTAGACTGAATTCTCAAAATGGATCTCATTTGAACAATACACTTTCATCATGTTATTTTCTTGATAGCACTCAAATCACCTTTCACTTCAAAAAAGTTTAAATTCTTATCTTGAAATTAAATAGGCACAAATTTTCTTCATGAACTTACTTCCCCTTATCCTGGTGTAAAATCTTCTGATTGATAATTAATTGAATGTAGTGTGTGTGTGTGTGTGTGTGTGTGTGTATGTACTTTCTATTACTATTGCAACACTTTAGTTATTTTAAATGTCAGGTACTGGGGTGTATCTGGAAAATAAACAATGAATATTAGGTTATAGTTTTATTTATACATAGACAAATTATTATGAAGAAAAGAAAAAGTAAAGAAAACATGGTAGAAAATATGTACTCTCTATTGCAGAAATTGAGAATGCTATATGTGAAAAAAGTGGGAATCAGGACATATTTTCTTTATAATTGCCTATGAGTATTCACATATTATTTTATTTCATATTTTAATAATAAAAGAAGAGGAAAGAATGTAAGAGAAAGAACAAAGAGTTGAAAATTTTGCTGACCCTGACGTCTGCTAAGTTGTCTTGGTCTGGGAAAAATGGAAGCTCATCAGGTAGGAAAGACAGTTGCTATAAATCAAATCCTGTCAGGATGAAGTCCTGGATGTCAGATCGTGTTTATCAGACGTGGTTACAGACCAAAGCCGTGTTGTAGGTTAATACAAAAATTCAGTGAACTATCTTAAACAGAGCGGGAACTTAAAAATGCACACCCAGCTACAGCTAAGAACCCACGGATTCCATTTGACAGAGCTGTGTCAGCGTTTGGTCTACTCTCAAGGCCTCTTTTTGTTTGAAGTATTGTCTTGCTTCCTGTAGGCAACTCTTTCGTTGTTTTCTATTTACTTCTTTTTCTCCTGAGACATTATTACTTATGTTGCTTGTTACAGATATAGGTGTACCTGTTAGCAAATCCTTGTATATAAGGTAAAATGATGCGTCTGTATATTTCATATATATTATACTATACATATAATATGTACACACATAGGTTATATCAAACAATTGTAACATGACATTATATCTAATTACATATATAATTTATATATATGAATTATATATATAATTTATGTATTTACATACACAATATCATTTAAAAAATCATCAAAAATAATCAATACCTAGGAATAAATCCATTGTAAAATATGCAAGGTCTTTACATGGAAATTTACTAAAACTATGGAAAATTACAAAACAATATTTAGGTATAACTTAAAGAGGACCCAAATTAATGGGGAGATAAGTGTTCATAGATTGAATGATTCTGTATTATTATGATTTCAGTTTTTCTTAAATTTTTCTATAGATTTAATGCATTCCCAATCAAAATGTTGAAGTTTTCTTTTTTCCCCCAAGAAATTGACTATTTTATTCCAAAACTTGACGGAAAGGCAAAGGATCTAAAATAGTTAAAATAATCCACCCCCCCCCCAATAGAACTCATTTGGAGGACTTATATTACCTGACCCAAAAATTTCGAGAAAGATACGTTAATCAAGAGAGTGTGATGCTGACAGAGAACAAATAGATAAATGAAGGAGAACTGAGAGTCCAGAAATAGATCTGCTCATATATGGTTAATTAATCTTGAACCAAGACACCAACTCGATTGAATGAGGAATGAAAGATCTTTTTAACAAGCGGTGCTGGAACAGCTATATGATCATAAGGAAAAAAAAGAAAAATCTTTGGCTCTACCTAACATAAATATTTATTCAAGGTGGAAGCTTAGCTTAAAAGGATAAGCTAGAACCATAAAAATTCCTCAGGGAAAACTGTCTTCACAATTTGGGGTAAAATATGATTTTTTGTACAGGAAAATTTAACTATAAAAGAAAAAAGGTTAACTGCATTTCGTCAAAATGAAAGGTGTCTGCTTAGAGAAAGGGCAGCTTTTAGGAAACAAAAGGCAAATTAAAGATAGTGAAAAACTTATTTGTAATTCATATTTCTCAGAAATGAGTTATATACATAACATATTTGAAAAATCTCCTATAAATCCATAATAAATACATAAATAAGCCAATTAAACACAAATAATATACCTGAAGAGAAACTCCACAAAATAAGATACAGAAGTGATCAATAAGTTGTCAACATTATTAAGTTTTCAGTGAAATGAAAACTAAAAGCACCACAATGCCAAAAAGCAAAACAACTGACAATACTAAATGTTGAATAAAAAGAGAGTACAACTGGAATTCTCATGCATTGCTCATCAATTTTCAAAATTTTTATTTAAAATAGTTGTATAAGAATATTCACAGCAACCTTAATTATAATAGTCAAACATTGGAAACCAACCAAGTGTGTGTCAATAAGAGAATGGATTTCAAACTATATTTGCACATAACAGCATAAGTGAATCTCAAAAACGTGATGTTGAACTAAAGAAGGCAGCCACAAAATAATACATAATCTATTATTCTATTTATATTAAGTCAAAAAATAGACAAAATTGATCTATGATGTTAGGAGTGAGAAAGTGGTTATCTCTGGTTGGAGTGTGGAATACACTAGACAGCACGAGAAGGAAATTTTTTGGATGATGCAAATATTCTGTATCCTATTTTGACTGGTTTGCACAGCTGTCATAACATATCAAAATGAAAACTTACATATAAATTTTACTTTAATAGTAATATATTTCCCTATTAGAAATGTCAGAAAGACTATCATTATCTCCCTCAACATTAACACTCCATGTTGTTTTGTTGGTTTTATTACTATTTCAAAAGTTAGGACATGTTCATCACATAGTTTTGAAAATAAGCAAAATCCTTTACATGAATATAAAAAAGCATTTCTCATCAGAGAGAGAATACTGCTTAATAATGTTTTTGGTAAACATAATCACAGAGATATTTTTATTTTTTGAAATTGGAAATATATATCTAACTCCATCTATTTGCTTTTATTCCTTATTAATATATTTTAGCAAACATATTAGTAAATATTTTTGTACAGTATGAACTTTTGAAACTGCATAATTACCATTTTATTAGTATATCATAAATTAATTACTAAAAATTCTCTTTTTGTGGTGTGCAGTCTGTTAACAGTTTTGTCCTGCCTCTTTATAGAATAAGTTCCACTTTCTGGTTCTACTTACTTGTGCCGTAGTTGTTGTTAGTGTCATCAAGTGGATTCCGACTCCTAGTGACCCTGTGTACAGCAGAGCAGAACCCTGCCTGTTCTTTTTTGCACTGTCCTTGCACCTTCCAGCTTTTTACCAGAGAACACTCCACTACTATTCATAAAGTTTTCTTGGCCAATTTTTTTGGAAGTGGATAGCCGGGTCCTTCTTCCTAGTCTTAGTCTGGAAGCTCCCCTGAAACCTGTCAAGCATGGGTGACGCTGCTGGTATGTGAAATACTGGTGACACAGTAACATATGGCTGCCACACTATGATGACTGACAGACAGCTAGTGTGATTCCCTGACCAGGAAAAGAACCCAGGCCACAGAGGTGAGTGCACTCAATCTTAGCCACTAGACCACCAGAGCTACACACTTGTGGCATGGACAATCCTCTATTGATTGTAATCTAGCCTTCACTCTTATCACTCCAATGAATATGAGCTTGCTAACATCATTACTGATCTCCCCTGCTAAGTTCTTCTCTTATTTAATCCTTTCTGTGGCATTTGACAGAATTCACCCTTCTCTTTTTCTCAAAGTTGTCTAATCTGTTGACTTTGGTGACACCATTCTTACTCAGCTTTCTTCTGTGGATATTCTTTCTCCGTTTATTTAATGCAATCTTCTTCTACCATCTATGTTTTATAGGTTTATCTTCAGGTTATCTCTCAGAACACTGTTTTTATAGCCACATATTTTCTGGGTGATATTATCTGAATGACATTATCTACTTCTGTGTCTTCAACTACAAGCTGTTACAATGTTGACTATCAGATCTCTTTTCAGACGTTTTTTTTACACCTCTTATTTAAGCCCTGACCCACTGACTCTTAAATGTGTCCCCTCGTCTCCATTTTTATTTATCAGCACAGACTTATCAAGCCATCAGCAGTAATGCACAAGGGACCTCCATGGGTACAGCATCTGGTAACAGGCTGGAGTCCATGGCCACAGGCAGTGCACAAGGGTGTATTAGTGCAGCCTTCAGAAAATCAAAGGCTATCTAAATGAAAACAAACAGGCTGTTTATTCAGAACTTTCTATAGCAACGGAGTCAGCACTCATCACTTGTGTTTTGCAGAAATTCAAAAGCAGTCAAGAGACTGGAAAGCTGTAAAATGAAAACAGGGAGGTTTCCCAGTATGCTCTAATTGAAGGTTGTTGGCATGGGGAGGCTGGAGGTAGGCTAACTAGAAGTATGGTATCTTATGTGATTGGTTTGTAGAACATACTTGGCTTTTTCTGGCTCCTCCTGATTTGGAAGTGATAGCGAAAAATATGGAAGTTGGCAGTTGTTTTCCAAGTCCTGACCTTTCTGGGCTGATTGATGCAGAGATTGTAGGTCAGAATTATATGACAATCTGTCTGACCTTCTTTCATTTGTATATTTAGTTTTTCATTCATTGTCCCTACAAGACATTGTGTCATAGCTGGTGCTGTAATGTACTCTTCCATAGTAAATTTCTTGTCTTAGATCTACAAATTCTATCAGATCTGATACTTAGGGGTTATGGAGGTTGTGGCAAGGAAAGTGAATTCTATGTACATTCTACGTTCTCTTACATGACTCCCTGGGTAGCAGCAGTGCTGAATGGAATAAAGCACTGCATAAATTCACAAATAGAAGTTTGAGCAGAAGTGTAGGGCGAGGGTAGCAACCCATTCCAGTTCAAGAATCCATTCCTTTCTTTCTGTGTTAGAAGAATTTAAATGAAATCAACCCCCACTGAGTGGTTGATTCCCCAAGGAAAGAGGTAGTTAGTGTTAAGGTTTATGGTTGGCAGGTTGGACACTCAGCAATGGCCACAGCCAGATCAGTCTTCGTGAGGAGAGGCCCAAGATATTGAACCCATGACTATCATCTGTTGCTCCCCATGGTCACATAGTTCATGAGTCCATTGAACAAAGCCTCACATTGCTGGGGAAAAACAAATCTCCCTCAGCCTCAGGAAAGTTCACCTTGTCTATAATCATTGAAAGCTACCCCTGATGTATTTTCCCTTTAGTAAACTTTCACATGAGATACAAATATCACCACAATCAGCCCATTTATAAAGGTTATTCATAATCTCTTTCTCTGATCTTCATATTAAGGTTTCCAATCTTATTTCTTCCAAATCCCTGATAAAAAATAAATATAGACACTTAAATCTACCATCCTTTCTTCACAGAAAAATTAAACAGCCAGATGTACTGTTCAAGGTTCTGCCCATTGGAAGGATCTTTCTTTATCACTTTCTATCAGAGCCATCCTTAAGTGGGGCTGTGGTGCTATTGGCATTCTACTTATGAGTGGTGTCAGATTATACAAAAAATCATGTACAAACCAGTCATGCTGTTTTTCTTGTTCAAGTCACAAGAATTCCAATGAGACCAAAGGTATAAGGTGAAGAAGAGAAGACAAAGAGGGGGAGTAAGTGCCATTTACTTATTCAACTTACTTGTGTTTCAAGACTTGATTCTGAAGATTCAGTAGTCCAAGCTCATATATCACATCAGCTGAAGAAGCAGTACTGGTGCGTGGGCTCAACTCTATTACTCAATGGGTGGTAAACGTCAGTTTCTGAGGGGCAGTCAGGACATGTGGTCATTTGGAGCCCCATAGTTATGTATTCGGTCTCTATTAGAAAGCAATAGGAAATGAGAACTGTTTTTGTTTCGTTTTCTGTTTCTCCAAATCAAAAGAATTTTCCTTTCAATTCTATCAGAGCCTTTTTTTTTCAGTCACATATGGAGAGGAAAAATGGGTCAAAAAATTAACACAAATTTATCCACCTTCCTTATTCTTACATTTGTAATATTGAAAGTCATGGGTATTCTACTTCGTCAGACCATTTAGTAAGAACTTTGTGCACTCATTGTCTTACTTTCTGATCTGACATTCACTTCTAAAACCATGGAAATCTGGCTTTCGCACTTCAATAAAAACATTGTCTCTGAGATCATAATCATCCAGTTTGTTGCTAAGGACTGTCAATAGGCCAGGGCCTTCACTATAAACTGTTACGCACCGTTAATCTGCCCTCAGCTCTCTTGCTTTCATCTTACATATTCTCCTTTGGTTTTTATCCTGGGTCTTAGATTTTTCTTAAATTACATCTACCCTTCATATCTCCTTTTTGAGTTCCAGAATCTGTCTTCTGCTTTTTCAGCTTTCTGATGTCAAAGGCATTCAAGTAAGCTTGTCCACAGTTTATCTTTGTCTGCAATAACTGCTGTCCTTGGTTTGGCCTTTATTTCATTGGCTCACAGAAGAAGCTGGTAGTGATCTTTGACTATTCTCTCACACTTATTCCAGATCCAAAATACATTTACTATGTTGACTTTCCATTCCTTAATACCCTTTGAATCTCTCTCTGTTTCTCTTTCTGCACTGCTGGTAACTTGCTTAATCCGTCATACTCTTTCTTAGAGATTATTCTAATAGCTTCTTAAGGATTGTTTTTGGTCCTCAGTCAAGCTATGGTCTAAACCATTATCCACTATATAATTAGAGGAATCTTTCAAAAGAAAAAATCTAATGAAGTCACTCCTCACACCATGAGCTTACTATGGTTTCCTATTAAACTCATTACAATGTCATAACATTTTAGCATATGTTAGGATGATCTCAAAGGTATTATCCTAACAAACACACTTTTGTGAGTAAGAGAGAATATAAAAGTCATTCGCAAGAGCAATTGATCTACAACAGATTGAAACCAGAGCTCTTCTGGACCGTCCAGGAAATTTAATCATTCCAGTAACCATATAATTTTTCATGGATACTTCCTAGTCTACGAGAGTTGAGCAGAGAGCAATTAAGTACGGCTTTAGATTGACAGCAAATTTTTACATGCTAGTCTTCTCATAATTTGAATTTCAAAATAGCTTACTTCTCTGTAGATAAAATGGCAATTTCCTAAATTTTTTTCAATTATTTTGAATATTCACTGAAAGTAGTAAAAATACACAGGTACAGAATCATAATAAAAAGGTATAGTCAATGAAATGAATTCATCCATGATGTTGGCATAATTTATGGATATATTGAATACTCTAATGTCTAATGTCCAAAAATCACATATTAAACAACAGCTATATATCAGTAATTTACCAAAATACTATTTACCACTCATGCAACAAAACACCCAGACTTGACTTGAAATTATTATTTTGGTATAACCTAAACCACATTGGCTTTATTAAACAAATAGAAATTTTTGAATTGTACCCAGGAGGTAAAATAAAACCAGTTCCTAATGTAAGATTAAAAGAAAATTAATACATGAACTCTTTCAAATGAATAAGAAAAGACATGTACCATAATGAAAAATGTGGGCAGAAGACACAAACAAATAACAGAAGAAGAAGAAAGCACATACAAAAATTACTCACTAGTAAAAAGAAACCAAACTGTAAAGTAAACCCTCAATGAAAAATGTTCCACTTATTACTTTGGTATGATTTAGGAATGTTAATGCTTAATACATTATTGTTGGGATAGAAATTGAAAGAAAATTTTTTAGAAATTGACCAAATGATTCAAGAGTCATAAAAATAGAGTTGTTGAAGTTAGGAATATATCCTCTCTAGAAAAGTAGTGGTTTTAGTAGTCTTAATAAAGACTCATATTGTGAGGAATCCATCTATTTAGCACTAACCATACTAAAGTTTTTGAAGAGTCCATTTTAGTAAAGGATAGTAAAGGCCAAGTATTGTCTCTGACCTTAGAAGTGGAATGAAATGTTTAGCATTTAAAGTGAAAATTCACGACTATTTTCTTGAAAAGGCCTGAGTTATGTAGCATTATCTGTAAACTATAAGAGCAAAATTAATACATGAATAAAACTAAAAGATTTCACCCAACTCAGATCAGAAAGCCTCAACCCTGATGGTTTGGTCTTTGAACTTTTAATGGCTTATAAATGCACTTCAAAAGTTCATTTCATGAATCTCTTCTCTTAATGGAACCAAAACATAATATTCTACTTTATGAAATTATTTTGGAACATAGCATATGCAAACCAATCTAAGAGATTTTTAATACATATTTGTAAAATTAAGTATCTAATAAATCTTGGAATAATTATAGACACATTTTTAGGTTTACTTAACTGTGCATTTTATTTCTACAATATATTTGATGATTTTAAACTTTTTTTTTGTTTTACCTAGATTAATGATTCATGAAATAACAGATATCTTGTTCTGAGCCATCTACTCATAATAGGGAAGATTTCTTTTTCTTCTCCAGATTTTGAAATGCTAGAGATTATATGGCATTGCAACTGTGTAAAATGAAATACTTTCAATCAAATTAGTGTCCGAGTCATGACCATTTATCATTTAAAGGCCTTTTTCTGTTTGCATGTACTGGTTTTCAGCATTATCCCAAAATTAAGTTTACCACATATGTTAGAAGCCTGGTTTCAGCATAAATATTTTATGAATGCTCTTGCTGCTGAAAATCATTTTGGAAAACTGTGCATTTCATTGCACAAAGATTTGTGTTTCTAGACAATAGATTATAAAAATGAATATGATATTTCAAAATGCCTTAAATCCATTATAGTGAAGAACCAGTTTTAAGGCATGTAGGTTTTTAACAAAGTTGAGTAGTGTGCATTCACATCTCAAAGGTGTGTTATTACTTTTGAGCTTTTTGAAGTATGTAAAATATTCAGTACATTATAGTAGTTCTTTTCAATGTATGTTTTTTCAAAAACATAAAAATGCAATTTGGTATATAGCCAGAAGTATTTAAACAAAAACTATGATGTACAAAGATGGCATATATAATATTTGTACCAAAGTAAAAGGAAGATAGTTTCAAAATGCAACCCACCTATGCATCAACGTTTGTTTCTTAATGTCACACTTGTATGCACATCTTTAGTTCTTCGATAATTTACTAAAAATAGATTATGTAACGCCACTGATACCTCTTTTGGCATGTGATAGTCTCTTTTGACATTAAATAAAAGAAAATGGACTTTCGATGTTGTATATAAATAAAAATATTAGAAAAATATGAACATAAGGCATATAGCTTAATGCAAAAATACACAAACATAGGCTTACTCAGAATATGCAGGACATGTTTAGTGGATTCTGCATCAGCATTATGCTTTTTAGTGCAAACATCAGCTTTCATATGGCTGTGATTCACGCTAGTCTGAGGACAGTTCATTTTCTATTCAATGATATTAGTGATAGTACCAGGATTATTAACACATTTAATGTTAGCTATTATTTCATGGTAAATTCAATTGAATAGAAAAGAAAGAACATTTTTGTTCCATGCATTTCCTGTCTGATTGGAGTGCGCTTATAAATTAACTATTTTTCAAAAGTACTATACAGTTGTGTTGCTACAAGTGACATATATTTACTATAACACACAGCTTATTCTATCTTTAGCTATAATACCCTCTAATGTTTCATTGATGTCCTTGGCAAGTCTCTTTCTTTACTAATGCACTGACTGTAAATGCAATATTTTAAGACAAAATAATGAGGTGGTTTGTTTGCTTTAGAATCCTTTCTCCTTCAAGAGACACAGACTTTCACAAAATATCTCTTGCATGTAATCATGTCTCACTTTTCTGACTTTTTATCCACTCCTTCTATCTGTTTTACTCAGTAAAAAAAGAAAAAGAAAGAAAGAAAAAATACTAAGTTTCACTACTTATTTTTAACATGAACAAACCAAAGGAGTAAGATCAGCTCTTTCAAGGAAGGGCTGGTATCTTCAATGTATTATATGACAGAAAATAATTTGCAACTAAGGATAAATTGGCTGAAATTATAAATTCGATAATTACATCTGTAAGTTTCAGTATATCTGAGACTATTTATATCACTTCTTTTGATAAAAGTATTTAATAAAATACTTTTTATTTTTTATAAAAATATAGGAAAAAATTTTAAATATTCTGGAAATATTATGCATTAGGAGATGGTAGAATTGTAATCAAAATCAAACTCAAAATTCACTTAGGTTTACTCTAAAATAATTAATTTAGTGACCTTGAATAAGGGCTTGTATGTAATCCTTTACTATCCTCACGGGGGTATAAATGAGACGTTCTATTTGAGATTTTGAATTATATGACAGGGATTTCAGATAAATGAAATCCTGCAAACCTCAGCTGTAATGAGCATTCTAAGCCTGTTTGGATCTGCTTAAACTCCCTTACTGAAGCAGCTGTATCGCTCTCCTCTAGTGGAAATTCTTTGTTCACGTTTTTCCTGGTTCTCAGACTGTGAGTTCCCTTAGAGAAGCTCTCTGCTGTCTTGTACAAGGCTGAATGCATATTGAATGCTTAATTCATGTGATAAATGGCTGAATGGATGCCTGAGTAGTTAAATTCCTGCTTCTAAAAGCATTACCCAACTTTTTAGAGAATGTCTAGGCAATTGATCATTTTCTGAAAGTGAAGGGAAATACAGATTACTACACTGGACTACAAGCTAAACCCTTTAAAATTTAAATGAAAATATATTTATCCCTAAAATCGATAGTAGCAATTATTTTGTAAAATATTTTCACTAAACAATAGTTTCATTAAAAGATGAAGGTTGCCGAGCAGGCCTAGAATTGTATAATCTGCAAATTAATGCAGTTGAAAGGTATGTGGTAAAACCGTACAACATACATGAAATTTTATATCTTTGAATTGAAAAAAGGAAAAAAAGTTTTCCAAGGAAAAAATGTATGCTGAATCATGCCTCTTTTTTCTTTCTCTTATAAATAGTTAAAATTTTGAAGATTGCTATTTTGTTTTTGCTTAACACTGCGGGGGCCTGGATTTGGTCACCCCAAGATATGTCTCTTTGGCATGATGATTATTTGAGGCTGGTTAGTTTGCAGACAGGAAAGCAACTGAAAAGTAGAATTTACTTACCCTTTGTAAGAGACATTTACATTGTAAAGGAAATCTCCATCTGTAAAGATATCTCCCTCTCTGTACCAGGAAGAAGGGGAGATGAGGTTATCTCTAGAAACTCTTAATCGATGGGGAAGGCAAGGACTTAAATCTGCATTTGTTTATTGTGCTTGTCTGGTAACCTCCTGTAACTGACTCCCCCCACCTCCAACATCCTCCTTTGTCTTTAGCTGGATGTGATATTTGGGGTGGTGGTTTCAGCCATTTTGGTGGGTTGCTCAGCTTGCCTGAGCCTCTCCCATGTATACATTGACAAATAGAAATGGCAAGCAGTAGGATATATTGGAGTACATGAGGAAGACATTTGGTGTAAACCTAATTCAGCCCGACTTTGCTCTTTTCCAAAACGGCCTGACTGTGGCCATTGAGCATGCACTGTATATCTGCTTTAAAACATTTACTATGGCAAGAACAAATGGCCTTAAGATAAAGGTGCAACTTCCCCGCCCATTGGCATTTCCTTAAGGATAAGCATCTTTCCTTAGGCTAGGAACTGATTGCTGCACTCACCTTTGACCACCCAGCTCACCTGTGACCATCCAGCTCAAGACAACAGACCTGCCACCCTGCTGTGTTCACCGAGACAGCAGACCTATCTGCTGTTTCCATCAATCACTGTGCCGACAGAGCAGTCTCGTGACTATTGCAAAAGGGACATTTCAATCCTATGTGAAACACCCTGTTTGGGGGTATATAACCACTCTGTGCACCCCACTTCTTCGGTGTACTTTCTTCCTTAGGGAAGAAAGGTCCCAGGCCATGGTCTTCAGATTTTAGAGAAAGCTTTGTTTAATTTTCTCCTGCTATTCTGTCTCATGTGAATTTAATTCGTTCTCTGGCCAGACAAACCCAGAGAGGGTAGAGGAAATTTCTTCCTCCCCTACAACACAATAGCTGCAAAGTAAAATAATTCACCTGCAATGTTACCCAAATATAACACTTTTTTTTTACATGGAAGTAGCATTACCTTTGTAAATAGGTACCATATTGTCCACCAAGATCTTAAATGTTACCATAGGGGATATAGCACTTACATGTTTTCATTTTCTCAGTTAGAAAGATCCTATACATCAACAGTGAAATGAGTTTTGATCATTAGCAAATGTGTGGCCCCTATCTGGATTGTTTCCTCTGTCATAACCACTCATACTTAACACATATGGGGACTAGCTAAGGATTTGAAGCTTGATTTCTTATTTTCTATTAATCTCTTCCTACCAGAAGTATTTGTACCAAGAGTTACATCCCAAGTTAGAATTTTAACAAATATTAGAGTAAAAATTGAGATACTGATAAATGAAAGATTGAAACTATTCTTTCAGTCAAGCACCTGTGGGGACCTGAAATTGGCCACCCTAAGCTATTTCCCTTTGGCATGATGATTATTTGAGGCTGGTTCCTCTGCAGACAGGAAAGCAACTGAAAAGTAGAACTTACTTACCCCTGGTAAGAGATATTTACATTGTAAAGGAACTCTTCATCTGTAAAGATATCTCCCTCTGACCAGGAAGAAAGGAGATGACCTTGTCTCTAGAAACTCTTAATCAATGGGGAAGGCAAGGACTTAAATCTGCATTTGTTTATTGTAGTTGTCTGGTAACCTCCTGTAACTGACTTCCCTCCCCCTCCCAATGTTGGCATTCCCTTAAGGTTAAGCATCTTTCCTTAGGCTAGGAACTGATTGCTGTGCTCACCTGTAACCACCCAGCTCGAGACAATAGACTTGCCTCCTGCTTCACCCTCTGAGATAGCAGACCCACTATCTGTTGTGTCCATCAAGCACTGTGCAGACAGGGCAATCTTGTGACTATTGTGGGAGGGACATTTCAATCATATGTGAAACATCCTGTTTGGGGGTATATATACCCCACTTCTGCAGTGCCCTTTCTTCCTTCGGGAAGAAAGGCCCTGGGCCATGGTCCTCATAAAGCTTTGTTTAATTTTCTCTTGCTATTCTGTCTCATGTGAATTTAATTCGTTCTCCGGCCAGATGAACCCACATTAGGTAGAGGAAAAGTCTTCCTCCCATACACTCCACAGAAAATATCACCTAGAAAATGTTCTATAATTGATGCTTGTGTTTTTCAGGTGACTCTTTAATTACGAATTGGTTCAAGAACAGTAGCATAAGCCAAAATATTGTGATTGAGGAGAAATTTGTATTTGCTTTTGTGTTTTTGCCTTGCTATATTGTATTATGCCATCACTCTTTGTCCAAAAGCAATTGAAGTACATTTTGCTGGCCCTAAAATTTCTTCCTCTATATGCCCCTCTGCTGATTCTTAAACATTCAAAGAGACAAAAGTGAAACACATTTGATCAATATTACTTGTGTCAACTATCAGTTTGTAGTAGAATGTTTTGAATGTTGCAGTTGCTTGTAGTCATCAGATCCTCTTTGGGATACTGGATCTTCATCAGGATCTTAAAGTTCATGAAAACGATCATAAAACTGAGATATCCCAAATCAAGGTAATTTAAATCAAGAGCTACTGTAACACAAAGGTATCTTAGTAATTAAGAGCACCTTAAAACTATTTTTTTCAGGAGAGGGAAAGGTACGGGAAGTAGCTCTTCTAGTGGTATTTCAAACAGGCTGTTAGCTCTGAACAGGGAGAATAGGTGTTGGCTTGGGGTGTGAAGACCCTGCATAAGACTTTACTTCTGTGTTATTTTATTGGAGAATAAAACTATTAATTCACATTCTCTATTGATTATTCATCTGCTTTTCTAAATTAGCACATGTAAATCAAAAGAAATTGACAAGTATTCATTGATGAACATAAACATTTTCTTTTTATGGTCATCCGCCACGTAACGACATTTTGGTCAATGACAAATTGCCTATATGATGGTGATCTCATAAGATTAGTGCCATATAGCCTAGGTGTGTAGTAGGCTATACTACCTAGCATTATGCAAGTACTATAGGGGAGGAAGAAATTTTCCTCCATCCTTCCAGGTTCTTCTCTCAGGTCTAAGAATTAAACTGACATGAGATAGATTAACAGGAGATAAAGAAACCAAAGTTTAATAGTGTGTATATGTTAAAGAAACCCAGGAAAACTGAGTAACTCACCAAAATGGCTGAAGCCCTCAGGTTAAATACCATCCTCAGCAAAAGACAAAAGAAGATTATGGGGTGGGGAGAGTCAGGGACTTCAAAGGGAAGGAAGGCAATTCACACGTAGGTGAAAAGGAGCAAACATTTGAAAAACAAGTGTTTGGCCACACAGAAACAGAAGAACATAGAGGGGATCCCAATGAATAGGCTTTTCTAGGTTCCTCCCTGTCTACCACCTAGTTCATGTTATGCTAAGGTGATAGCTCACCTCCTGAGACAGGGATTTTTACCTGAATTCTTTTAGACAGTTAAGGGGGAGGTTACAAGAAAAACTTTCTGAGTCTTTTGTCTCTTAAAAATAATTAGCCTAAAATAATAATCATGTTAAAGAGACACATTTGTTCCCCTTCAGTACACTCTATGATGTTCACACAATGACCAAATCACCTAACAATGCATTTCTCACAACGTACCCCCGTGGTTAAGTGATACGTCTCTGTATACTAAATGATGCGGAAGTTGCATAAGCTAAATAGATAATATAAATAACATTTGCTATAGGAGCCACATTATTGGGAAATATTTAGTCTCTATAAAGGGGCTACGATAAAATGATTGATTTATTTTTTGCCGGCAAATTAAACAACTCTTGATTAAGGGTGCTCATTTACCTATAAAATTTGCATGGATTTAAGATCCTGCTAGGAAGTGTAAAGTACCAAATTATATATATTGAACTTGCTCACTGAGTCAAGTTTTATTTAATTTAAGCAATTACTATTTAAGTTATATCACAAAAACCCTCACTGTGTAGAAGGACAATTCCAAAATGATATTGTCTCTTCATTTTGTTAACATCTTCATAGCACTCATTGCATCATATAAATTTTTACCTAAAGCTGCTATTTTTGTAGGTCAATGCATTTTTTTAAACTGGGGAGATAAATATCATGTTACTCTATATGTTATATTCTCTGTCTTTGTGTCCTCCAAAACCAAAAATTAATACATTCCAGTTTTCATATAGTTTAGATTTTATACCAAATTATAATTATATGCACCCCAAATTTGTTATATCTCTGCCTTCTTGATTTTCATTATAATAGCAATTTATGACTACTAAAATGATTAACAGAATAGCAATAGCATATGATTGTCATAATGGTAATAATTATAATGGTATACCAAAACTATGATGACTAAAATATTACCTATCTAAATTTAAATAAATAATTTCACAAGTAACCAATTAACTGTTAGTATGGTAATATAAAAACAAGCAAGCACGATACTTTTTCTTGCATTTGAACTGATCAAAATATGAAGCTGAAGTCCAGGAAATCCAAATTAAAAAAAAAATTATCATCTCAAATGTAATTAATGGTGATTGTCAGAGCAAAGAGCCAGGGAGGAAATAATGAGTGCTTAGTGGTCGCTCCGCCCACGTATGTGTAAATAGGGAACTGCATGGAAGGTAACTGAGATGTTTCCCGTTCTCTTTCCTTTCTGCATTCCACAAACTTCTGGCCATATGCAGTCCTTGAAACAGTTAAACTGTATTTAAAACTTTTTATTGTTGTTTGAAGTTAATTACTCATAGGAGTTCATTTTCAATATACACATATTGAACATGTATTAACACATATACAAAACAAGCACATAATTTGTCTTAAAAATTCTATTTATGTAAAAACACTTCAATCCAAAGTCAAGCATTGACTTTACTACTAAATCAGAATAAAGAAAAATGAAAAGAATAAAATACAACCTCTCATGAAGCCTGATAATAATAATATTTTTACAATACTTGTTACTGATTTGCAAAATAATAGATCACAAAATAATAGATAACATTTATAATGTGCTTACTGCTTAACAAAAATTATTTTAAGAGCTTCACACACAATTTATTAAATTATAACGGGAAACATCAACTCGACTGTATATGAGGGAAATTTAATAAGGCAGAGGTTAAATAATTATCCAAGATGATGCAACGTGGAAGTATTTGATGAAGAAATGAGTGGAGGCATTCCTACATTGGAATGTAAGCTCTTTAAACACTTTCCTATCCTGCTTTTCATCAACACCAGCTAGGATTTTTGCTACTATAAAACACAGTTAATCGAGTAATATTTTATAAGAAAATCTGTGGATCAATTCCAACATGTATTACTTTTAATAATGAATAATTTTATTAAATATAGTTTTAAAGTACCAATTACATAACAACTGTAATTAAGAATTAAAATTCCTTAAAATTAAATGGTAAAAAAAGTCATATTCTTTATTTAAAGCAGAGACTCAATACATGATTTAATTTTTTTTTAAAAAAAGCGTGTTTAGACTTCCAGTAATGATTTGGCTTGTAAGGAGCTTGGAAGTTGCCATTTCATCCTAACAACAAGTAAAAATCTGAACTGATTGAAAAATCAACCACTCTTCTTGGATCCGTAAGGATGGGGAGGACAGGGAGCAAACTACTGCTGCCAGGATTGGAGAGACACAGCGTACCAGAGCAGAGACTCACTAGCAGAAACTGATTCGGGCACCAGCACCTCAGTAGGAGAAATTGAACTGCAATCGATGAATTCTTGGAGGCTGAATGCTGCCAACTCTGCGAGATAAAAACTCCAGGGGGACCAGCGATAGAAGAGGCCCCAAAGATTGTGAGATATACCTCTAGGAGCTCCATAAGTTTCCCATAATAAACGTCAAAGAAAAATCCCCTCTGGCTTCTTGCAGAGGGAGGGGAAAGGGAACAATTTTGAAATAAATGGTTCCCCCATTATTCAAAAGTAGAGCATTCCTATGAAACCTATGTTAAGCCAAAAAGGCATAAAGTGAAGAAGCAACTACCATTAATTTATAATGAAAAATTTTTGAGTATTTCCAGACCCAAAAATTAGCCTACCAAATCATAGCAACTAACACATAAAACCAAAAGTAACATGAACATATAGTAAAAGCAGGAATGATATGACAAACACACAGCCTATTATAATGTGTGTACAGTGTTGTTTCGTGTACCAGAATTTGGAAGACAGCAAGCACACTGGAAAGCTGAGAGGTGATGGTGATGACGATGGTGTGTTAGGCTGAGTCACTAGAGGTTGGAGTGGTGGACACGGGTGTAGGAGAGAAAGAAAGAAGGCCATCTATTGACAATTCATAGTCATCTGAACCCATCAGGGCAGGCAGGTCACTACTGTCTACATCTTTTTATACGTCTGCCTGCCTCGCTCGATGTAGAAGGTTCAGGTTCATTTCTGCTATGGCTGATGTGGCTGCTATGGAAGGCTTGAAGTATGACAGTATGCTTGACTGTTTAGCCTCTATAATGACTTACTACAAAACAAACGTTTTCACTTTTCACCTTTTTTTGTAAAAGCAAAAGCCCTCTTCAGATTTCTTTCAGTTAGTGAGAACAAGTACTAATGTAGGTCTTCTGTAAAAGTGAAGCGACATAAAGCAAACTTTCATATAGTGTGGGAAATCTGTACATAAGAACACTCTGTTCTTCTTAACTAGCTAACCAGAGACTAACCTGCTAGGGTATTATCAGAACCTAAGTGACCTGGGGCAAAGGAAATACTCAACTCCAGCTACCGCTAACGGTCATCTCCCACCTAAGGGGAGGAGAAAAAAAACCCAAGAAACATTTAGGAATTTCACAGTCCAGAGGCATAGGCTCACTAAAAACCTGAGACCTCATCATAAGACCATAGAATGCTTCCTCTACTCCCACTTCACCGCCACATGACTAAAGGACTGTTTATAGCAGTATATTTTACCCAGTACATCATATCCAGCTATCAAGAAAAAATTACAAGGCAACCAAAAGGCAAAAAACACAATTTGAATAAACAGAGCAAGCATAAGATCGAGACACGACAGAGATGTTGGGTAAGGTAGACAGCACGCAAAAACAGATGGACAATGTCAGCACAGAGAGAGAAAAATCCAAGGAAAGAACCAAAAAGAAATAGTAGAGATCAAAAACTCTATAACAGAAATGAAGAATGTCTCTAATGGGCTTATTAGTAGATTAGACACAGTTAAGAACTGAAATTCTGAGCTAGAGGGTTTATTAATAGAATCCACTAAAACAGAAAAAGCAAAGAGAACAGACTGAGAAAAACGTAACAGAATATCAAAAGACTGTGGGACAATCACAAAAGGTGTAATAGGAATGCTAGAAGGAGAAGAAAGAAAGGAACAGAAGTCAAGGTATTCTGAGACCAATTTCTAATGTGGGTGTGAGTTTTTCCAAAGTACCAAGCATTTCTGATATCAGCTGGGTGTCCTACAGTTCAACTCAATTCTGACACGCTCTACCCAGAGAGAGCATCAGATTCCTCAGGTTAAGGGTTCAGTCCCACAAGATTGTGCTTCACTTCAGATCCCAATTGCTTGTCACGTGTGCTTCTGACCAGCTGGCTATACATTGAAGAATTCAATGATCCCTTCCTTGGTTACGGTTAAGGGCTCAGCCCTACAAGACTGTCCCCTACAATACACACAGACGTCAGACACCAATGGCAAGTCCAGGCTGTCACTTGTGCTTTTAACCAAATGGCTATAAATGACAGTTTCCTATGACCCCCTATTTTTGTTCAATTAATTGAATAGAGCTGCCCTCAGAAATCAGAGAAACATTTTACTTACTAGGTTATTGGTTTATTCTAATAGGATGTAACTCAGAAACAGCCCAATGGAAGAGATTCATAGGTCTCAACCCATTACAGCATCAATTCTAAGTCTAAAATCTCATCCAAATTTCATCTGTTCAATGTTCCAAGTTCCAACAAATCTAAGTCACTTAAAACAGATATAGGTCATACTCTAGGTATGATATATCCTGGGGCAAAATACATCTCCATCCGTGGCTCTAAGAAACTAGAAAATAACCTATCATTTCCTAAAGTGCAATAATGGGTCGGGAATAGGATAGCATTTTATAGACATTTCCATTTCAAAAGGGACAAAATTTAAGAAAGTAAGGAGTCACTGCTCTCAAGCATTTTCAAACCCAGTGGATTGAATTCTGTTAGTTTTAAAGGAGATAATCTTTTGTTGTCAGAGGCTCCTCCCACCGGGCCTGAAGCTTTGTCCTTTGAGTCATTCTTCCTTTTACTTGAAGGGCAATACATATTTTCAGATGATTAGTTCAGCCCATTTCCTGCCTATGGAAATTTGAAAGTCTGACATGTTTCTCTCTTTTTTCCCCCATCTCTTTCCCTTTCAGTCTAAGTTGGCAGTGTTTCTTCTGACATAGCATTCGCAAAAACCTTGTGGTTCTCCTGTGTATGTCACAGTGATTCACGCCATTAGGCAATTGCGAGAGTCATCCACAGATCTTTCTTGTGTAATCTTGTCTCTAGGTTTGGTGTCTGCTGAGAGGCTTAAGTGGGTCATGAATCACATGCCTAATCTCTTCAGCACCAGCAAAAATTTATCCCCCTGTTCCTTCATCTTCTCTCCATAATATGTTTTGCTAACAGTTAATCTATCAATTTTAGCATCTTCTGTAAGCTGGATAGGCTAAGCATTTACAAAATCATCAAATTCTGTTTTTGTTTTTTTTTTTTTTTTGCTAAGCAGCTCTTCATCTCTTTTCTCTCACATTTTAATATAACCAAGAGAAAACCCTGCCACAGTTTCAACACTATGATTGGGAGTCTCATTTAGAATCCAAGTTCATCACTTACAGGTTCTGCTGTCTGACCAGTGTAGCACAGAATTTAGCTAGACTTTTTTTGCCACTATTTATCAAGGATTACCTTTCCTCTAGTTTCTAAAAATATGGTCCTCATTTCCTTCTGAGCTCTCAGAGTCAGAGCCTTTAACTTTCCTATTTTTACCAGCATGCTGTTTGTGGTGATATACATCTTCTCTAAAATAATACAGCCTTCCTATACTTTAATCCTCATTTCTCTATAAGCCCTCAACAGCAGTGCCTTTACGATCCATATTTCTAGCAGTCTGTTAGGTTTAAAACGATCTATGGTTTTTCTGCATATACCTTAAAATTCTTCCAGCTTCTATCTAGTATCCAATCCCAAAGCCACTTCTTTGTTTTTAGGTATTTTTTAACAGAAGGACACACTTCCTGATATCAAAATCCATATTACTTTAAAATATGCTGCAACAAAGTACCACAAACTTATTGACTTGAAACAATGGAAATTTATTACCTCATAGTTGCGGATGTCAGATGTTCAAGATCAGTTTCACTGATGCCAGAAGGGCCGTGCTCCATCTGGAGGCTGTTGAAGAAAACATGTTTCTCACCTCTAGCCTTTGGTGATTGCTGGCATTCCTTGGCTTGTGCTCACATCCCTACAAGCAGCCAACTCACAGAACTATGAGCTAAATAAAATAGTTGTTGCTTTCATTGACTAAGATTTCTGATGTTATGTTGTTGTTACATAAATTAACCCATTTATTCCACGTTACAGATCTTTCAAACAATGGAGCTTCTATTACTTTTTTCTTTTTAATTGCCTTAAGACTTCTGACAGCAGACTTCACTCTTACTGTGAACATGTCAATTTAGCCCCAGGTACCACAGACTAAGCATCTTTGTTTAGCCTCAGAAGGAGCAAGTGTGTGTGGTATGCTGGCTTATTTCAATTTTCTACATCATTCCTCTAAAGGAGGCACTATATCAGATCCCATATTTACTGATGATTTCAACCTTCTTGGTGTATTCACCATGCTGCAAAATAACTCCAGGCCCAGAGAGGAAGACTTAACTTATCAACTATGGGTGGCTTATTATAAATAAAAAATTAACTGAGATAGCTTTTAAATATTTATTTTTATTTATTTTCTTTCTTGAGGAAGATTAGCCCTGAGCTAACATCTGTCACCAATCCTCCTCTTTTTGCTGAGAAAGACTGGACCTGAGCTAACATCCATGCCCATCTTCTTCTACTTTATGTGGAGAACACCCCGCCACAGTATGGCTTGACAAGCGGTGCCATGTCGGCACCCAGGATCTGAACCAGGGAACCCTGGGCCACGGAAGTGGAACGTGTGAACTTAAGCCCTCCACCACTGGGCTGGCCCCAGATATAGCTTTTCAATGGTGGAAATGAATTAGAATTTAGCTAATCGAATCCCAACAGTCATATACTGGAGAAAGGGCCTCAACATCATCTTCTAATGGTGAAACATCAATATCAGAAAGTACATGGAACTTCTTTTAAAAGTGTCTACTTTTTTTTCAGTGTCTAGAAGTAGTAAGTTTTTCTAAGCTTCTGTAAATAAAGATTTAGATTTCAACTCAGTTTACTCTTTTGAAATAAGAGGGATTAATTGCCAGCTCTCTTTACTACAGAGACCTTGTTATTTAAAATGTATATAAGGAGCTGGCCCTGTGATCAAGTGGTTAAAGTTCCATGTGCCCTGCTTTATTGGCCCGGGTTCATGGGTTTGGATCCGGGGTGCAGACCTACACCACTCATCAAGCCATATGTGGTAGTGACCCATATTCAAAACAGAGAAAGATGGTACAGATGTTAGCTCAGGGTTAATCTTCCTCAAGGAAAAAAAGAAGGAAGATTAGCAATGGATGTTAACTTAGGGAAAATCTTCCTCAGGAAAAAAAAAGAAAATTTAAGAAATATATACTTATCATTTTAATTCCATAAGTTTTTAGATTCACTGGAATCTGATGTTAAAATCTAGACTGGAGTCACAATCTTAAACTGTTAGTCTGTTATTGCAGCCTGTATACCTAGGATTTTGTTGTTCACAATAAGAAAATTGAACAAAAGCATAACTTCTCCATTTTTCATAGAAATGAACTTGTCTTAAATAAGATGTAAGTTGTAGTTTCCATTGTGAATGTCCACTGAATTGTCAAAGATGGCTTAAGAATTGGCCATTTATTCAATCTATAGAATAGTTTCTTGTTTTTGTGCTTCAAGGCTACTAGATATATAGTTGTAAAGGGAAATTTTCTCAAACTAAAATGTGGGAACTTCCAATGCAGTCTGTCTTTAAAGGACAGATATATTTTGGTTCCATTTGGAGGAAAGCATCTATTATCTAAATATCATGTTTAGACTCCATTTCCACATTGAAAATCTCCCAGGTGCTTTTGAAAGGGAGTTTCCTGCTGCTTATGATATTATAGCCTAATTCAAAACCTTTTTACCATGAAAAATACCATACTGTAAAGTAATAGGAAAAAAATCCTTGAATCTCAATGCATTATTCCATTTTAGTCTAGTAGAACACTTTTCTAAAAGAAATACGTGTTCTTTCCATTTATTTCTAAACATGTTAGTTACTTGCTTTTTATTTATTTTGCCTCTTTCTGAACAGTCTTCAAACAGCTGATGAAAGTACCTAATTAAGTAAAATGCCATTCAAGACAAAATTAGTAAATATCTCCATAAAGCAAAGTAAACTGAGATGAATTCAGAAATTACTGATTGTAAGTTGAATTGATTAGTGCTTCAGTCATTCAGTGATTGACCTACTTATGGAAAATAATATTTCGAGCTACTAAAAAATGTCGTTAATGTTTTTAACTCTTACAAGTAATTCTCTTCCCCATTTTTGAAGTTTTCTGTTTTCATGCTATCTTGCACACATTCATTCTTGTTTTAGTAACATATTTATTGAGATAGAATCCACATACCATAAAGTCATTTTTCTCTTGCTACTTTCAAGATATTTTCTTTTTGGTTTTTGACAGTTTGTCTATGATTTGTCTAGATCTGTACCTGCTTTTTTAAAATAAATTTATTGAGATATGATTGACATACAAAAAGCTGTATATATTGAATGTATACAACTTGATGGATTTGAAGATAAGTATACATCTGTGAAACCATCATGACAATCTATGCCATAAACATATCCACCAACTCTAAAAGTTTCCTCCAGTCCTCTTTATTATGACTTTTTTTTTTTTTACTATGAGAACGCTTAACATAAGATCTACCCTCTTAGAAAATGTTTGAGTATACAGTAAAGAATTCACTATAGGTCCTATGCTGGATAGTAGATATCAAGATCTGTATCTCTTTGAGAATATCTTCCTTTCAGTTTGTTAAGCTTTTTAGATATTAATGAAACTTTTTATTAAAATTGAGAAATTTTCAGCCACATTTCTTCAAATATTTTTTCTGCTGCCTTTACTTCTCTCCTTCTGTGAATCCCTTATTGCATGTATTGGTAAGTTTCATGGTGCCCCACAAGTCTCTGAGGATTTTGTCATTTTTCTTTGTTCTTATTTCTCTCTATTTCTCTACCTAGATAATCTCAATGGATATATCTTCTTATTTGGGGATTCTTTCTGCTGTTAGTTTAAAGTACAATATTGAACCACTCATGAATTTTTAATTTTAATTATTTTATTTTTAAACTTCAGAATTTCTATTTAGTTATTTTTAAAATAATTTCTACTGCTTTATTTATATTCCTAATGTGGTGAAACAATGTTCTCATGCTTTCCTTTAGTTGTTCGGACATGATTTCCTCTCCTTTTTGATCACATTTTTGAGAGCAGTTTAACAGTCTTTGTCTCATAATTCCAAGGTCAGGACTTCCTCAAGGATAGCTCCTATTGACTGTTTATTCCTGTGTGTAAGTCATACTTCCTTGATTGTTTTGTATGTCCTGTAATTTTTTGTTGAAAACTGGACATTTTAAATACTATAATAGGGTAACTCTGGGAATCAATCCATCTCTGCAGCGTTTGTTGTTTCCACTGTTTGTTATTGTTATTCTGGTTATTTGTTAAATGACTTTCCAGGACTAATTCTATAAAATCTGTATTCTTTGTTGTGTGTAGATATTGAAGTCTTTGCTTGATTTAGCTTAGTGTAGAGCTAATAATTAGACAGAAAGTCCCTTAAATGCCAGGAACCAATGAATCCCTCAGTCTTTGCTAAGGAATTCTGTGTGTGTGTGTTGGGGGACACTTACAACACCCCAGTAGTCATTTTCCAACTTACTTTACCCTTCATTTACTTCTTGTGCAGAGGATCAAATTCAACCAGAGGTGAAAAATAGGGCCCTATCAGGAGTTTCTCGGGCATTTGCAAAATACTACATATGTACATGATCTTCTAGTGTCCCAGGAATATATTACAGCTTTTTAAAGTCCACTATTGTCTTTTATCGCCCAGTTTTGCCTTCTACATTTTCTGATCAGTCTCTTACTAGCCCCATCCAGTAAGGCCACCATGGGAAGCTGCAGTGTTAAACAATTGCTGCTGATTTTGTTTTTTTGTCAAACGTCCTACGGATAACACTGTTCACATAGATTGAGTTTTTAAGATGTACAATGTGATGACTTAATATACATATATATATATATATACACACACATATATATATGATCAAGTTAATTAACACATCCATCACCTCATATAGTTACCTTTTTTTTTCCTAATGCTTGGTGAGAACATTTTAGGTATATTCTCTCTTAGCATACTTCAAGTATAGGCATACCTCAGAGATATTGTGGGATTGGTTCCAGACCACCACAATAAAGCAAATATCACAATAAAGTGAGTCATATAAATTTTTTGGTTTCCCAGTGCATATAAAAGTTATATTTACATGATACTGTAGCCAATTAAGTGTGTAATGGCGTTATGTCTAAAAAAAAAATGTACAAACCCTACCAAAATAAGACAGAGAAGTGAAGTGAGCAAATGCTGTTGGAGAAATGGTGCCAATAGAATTGATTGATGCAGGGTTGCTACAAATCTTCAGTTTGGAAAAAAATCTGCAAAGTGCAGTAAAATTAGGTATGACTGTATCCTATATTAATTATTAACTATAACCATAGTGCTGTACCCTAGATCCTCAAAATTCATCCATGTTAAAACTGAAATTTGTACCTTTTGACCAACATCTTCCCATTTCCTCCAACCCCCAGCCCCTTGAAACCCCCATTCAATTCTCTGCTTATATGAGTGTGGTGTTTTCAGATTCCACATGTAAGTGAGATCATGCAGCATTTGTCTTTGTGTGTATAACTTATTTCACTTTCCATATTTCTTCTAGTTCATCCATGTTGCAGCAAATGACAGGATTTTTTTCTTTCTCATGGCTGAATATTACATTGTATATATATACTACATTTTCTTTATTCATTTTTCTGTCAACATATTCTTAGGTTATTTCCAGATCTTGGCTATTGTAAATAATTCTGCAATGAACATGGAAATGCAAATATTTCTTTGAGATTCTATTTTTATTTCCATTGGATAAATACCCAGAAGTGGGAGTGTTGGATTACACAGAAGTTTTATTTTTAATTTTTTGAGGAACCTTCATACTATTTTCCATAGTAACTGTACAAATTTATTTCCCACCAAGAGTGTACAAGGATTCCCTTTTCTCCACATCCATGCCAGTATTGTTATCTCTTGCCTTTTTGATAATAGCGCCCTAACAGACATGAGGTGATATCTCACTGTAGTTTTGATGTGCACTTCCCCGATGGTTAGTAATGTTGATAATGTTTCCAAGTACCCGTTGCCTACTTGTATGTCTTCTTTGGAAAATGTCTATTCAGCCCTTTGTGCATTTTCTTTCCGGGTTATTACTATTATGTTTGTCCATTTATTTTTACCAGGTTAATATATATATATATATATAAACTATTCAAGTTGTATGAGTTTCTTATACATTTTTGATATTAACTCCTTATCAGATAGATGGTTTGCAAATATTTTCTCTCATTCTGTAGGTTGCCTTTTCACTCTGTTGATTGTTTTCTTTGCTGCGTACAAGCGTTTTTAGTTGAATGCACCCCCACTTGTCCTTTTTAGTTTTTGTTGCCTGTGCTTTTGGTGTCATATCCAAAAACTCATGGACAAGACCAATGTCAAGGAGATTTTTCCTATGTTTTCTTTTCAGAGTTTTATATTTTAAGGTCTTCCATTTAAGTATTTAACCTATTTTGAGTTAATTTTTGTGTATGGTGGAAGTTAAGGGTCGAATTTTATTCTTGGCATGTGGAAAACCAGTTTCCCAATGCCATTGAACAGACTATCCTTTTCCTCTTGTTTATTCTTGATGTTCTTGTCAAAGATTAGTTGACTGTATATGTGTGGATTTATTCTTGGGTTCGCTATTCTGTTTCATTGGTCTAAGTGTCTGATTTAAGACAGTACCATTGTCTTAGTCTGTTTGGGCTGCTGTGACAAAATACCACAGACTAGGTGGCTTAAAAACAACAGAAATTTGTTTCTCACAGTTCTGGAGGCTGGAAGTCAAAGATTAAGGTTCCAGCCAGGTCAAGTGAGGGCCCTCTTCAAAGAGGAGTAACCTAATCCTTATAACTTCATCAGGAAAGGGACTAGAGAACTTTGTGGAATCTCTTTTATAGTAACACTAATCCCATATATGAGGGCTCTAGCCTCATGAACTAAGCACCTTCCAACGGCATCACCTCCTAAAACTATTGCATTAGGCATTAAGATTCCAATATATGTATTTTGGGGGGACACAGATATTTATCCTTCTATCTTTCCTATTTGGATGACTTTTATTTCTTTTTTTTGCTTAATCACTCTAGCTGGGACTTCCAAAACTATGTTGAATAAAAGTGGCAAGATTGGACACCCTTGTCTTGTTCCTGATATTAGAGGAAAAGTTTCACCCTTCACCTGAGTATAATGTTAGCTATAGACTTGTCATATATGGCTTTTATTATGTTGAGGTGTGTTCCATCTACACTCAATTTTTTGAAAATTTTTATCATGCAAAGATGTTGAATTTTGTCAAATACTTTTCTGCATCTATTAGAATGATCATAAGATTTTATCTTTCATTTGGTTAATTTGATGTATCACATTTATTTATTCGTGTATATTGAAACATCCTTGCATCCCAGGGATAATCCCAGTTGATCATGGTACTGCAGATCAAGCAGTGTTATTGAATTTGATTTGCTAGTATTTTGTTGAAGAGTTTTGCATCTATATTCAACAGAAATATTGACCTGTAATTTTCTTTTCTTGTAGTGTTCTCTGGTTTTGATGTAATGATGGCCTTATAAAATGAGTTTGGAAGTGATCCCCCCATTCAATTTTTTGGAAGAGTTTGTCATTAATGCTTCTTTATATGCTTGGTAGAATTTACCTGTGAAGCCATCTGGTCCTGAGCTTTTCTCTGTTGGGAGGTTTTTGATTACTGCTTTCATGTCTTTACTCATTATTGATCTATTCAGATTTTTCTTTCTTAATGATTCAATGTTGGGAAGATGTATGTTTCTAGGAATTTATTCACTTCCTCTAGGTTATCCAATTTGTTGGCATATAAATGTTCAGAATATTCTCTTATGATCCTTTGTATTTTTCCACTATAAATTGCAATGTTTCCTCTTTCACGTATAATTTTGTTAGGTTCTTCTCTCTTTTTTCTTGCTTAAGTATGTAAAAGTTAACCAATTTTTCTTCATCTTTTCCAAAAAACCCTTGGTTTTGTTAATCTTTACTACCTTCTAGTCTCTATTTCACTTATTTCTGCTTTAATCTTTATTCTTCTTTCCTTCTGCTAAGGTGGGGCTTAGTTTGTTCTTCTTTCCCTAGTTACTTGTAGTATAATTTAGGTTATTTGAGATCTTCCTTTTTTTTAATGTAGGCATTTACTACTATAAACTTCTTTATTTGAACTGTTTTTGCTGCTTCTCATAAATTTTGGTATGTTCTTTTCCATTTTCACTAGTCTCAAGATTCTTTCGAATTTCCCTTTTGATTCCTTTTTTCCTACTGGTTGTTTAGGAATATGTTGTTTAATTTCCACATATTTGTGAATTTTCCAATTTTCCTCCACTTGTGGATTTCTAGTTTCATATCATTGTGGTCAGAAAAGATACTTAACATGATTTCATTCTTCTTAAATTTTTTAAGACTTGTTTTGTGACCCAGCATATGAGCTTTCCAGGAGAATATTCTTGTGTTCTTGAGAAGAATGTTTATTCTACTGGTATTGGATGCAACATTCTATATATATCTGTTAGGTCTATTTGGTCTATAATGTTATTCAAGTCTGTTGTTTCCCCATTGATTTTCTGTCGGGATGATTTATCCAATAATGAAAGTGGGGTATTGAAGTTTTCTACTCTTACTACACTGCTGTCTATTTCTCCCTTCAGTCCTGTTAATATTTCCTTTATATATTTAGGTGCTCCAATGTGGTGTGCATACATATTTATAATTGCCATATCTTCTTGATGAATTGATCCTTTTACATTAAATAATGACTTTCTTTGTCTCTTATGACCAATTTTGACCGAAAATATACTTTGTCTGATAGAACTTTAGCCACCTTTGCTCTCTCTTGAGATGTCTTTTGCATGGAATATCTTTTACCAAATCTTTACTTTCAGCCTATATGTGTCCTAAAAGCTGAAGTGAGACAATTATAGGCAGCATTTTTCTTTTTGATTCTGCTTTTTATCCATTCAGCCACTCAGTGTCTTTAATTGTAGAATTTAATCTATTTTCATTTAAAGTAATTATTGATGGGTAATGAATTATTATTGCCATTTTATTAATTGTTTTCTGACTGTTTTGTAGAGTTTTTGTTCCTTTATGATTCTCTTGCTTTTTTATTTTATGATTTCATGGCTTTCTATGGTGATATTCTTTAATTCTCTTTCTCTTTTGTGTATGTACTAGAGGTTTCGTATTAGTGGGAACATTGAAGTTTCCAAAAAAACATCTTGCAAGTATAACAATCTATTGTAAGCTGACAGAAACTCAACTCTAACACATACAAAACTCTACAATTTTAATTCTCCTACTCCTCAACATTTTATGCTATTATCATACTTTACATATGTTTATATTGTGTATCCATTAACAGATTATTGCAACTACAGTTATTTTAAATAATTTTATGTTTTAACTTTTATACCAGAGTTAAAAGTGATTTACACACCACCATCACAGTATTAAATACTCTGAATTTGACTGTATATTTACCTTTACCAGTGAATTTTACGCTTTCATGTGTTTTCATATTGTTGTTTAGCATCATTTTGTTTCAGCTTGAAAATCTCCTTTCAGCATTTCTTGTAAAGCAGGTCTAGTGGCCATGAACTCTCTCACCTTTTGTTTGTCTGGGAGTTTCTTCATCTTTTTCATTTATGAAGGATGGCTTCCATGGGTATAGTATCCTTGGTTGTCAGTTTTTTCTTTGAGCACTTTAATTATATCATCCCCCCCCTTCCTGCTCTGAAAGGTTTCTTGTCAATAAATCCACTGGTAGCCTTATGGGGGTTGCCTTGTATGTGATGAGTTTCTTTTCTCTTTGCTGCTTTCAAATTCTCTCTTTGTCTGTTGACCATATCATTATAATATGTCTTGTGATAATCTTCTTTGCATTAATCTTGCTTTGTATCCTTTGAGTTTCATATATTTAAATGAGTCAGATCATATAAAGGCAAGTCCTGAAAATTGAAGTTTTCATTGAGCTTCCAACCCAAATAGTGACAATTCTCTGGAGATAAGGCTTGTGCTGGTCAAAATCCATTCTGTCCTTTCCAGTGGCTGCTAGGCTACTGGCTTTCACAGTTATCATGTTTGTTAGGCTATTGATTTTTAAGTTTACTGCTTTGCTGGGGAGGGAGATATTATTAGCTTGTGTTAGAACACCACAAGGCTTACCATCCTCTCCAAGAATCAAGATTTAGCCCAGTTATTTTCTTGAATAAACACTCTTCAAGTTGTTGCTAATCTTTAGTCTATTTTTAGCTCTGAAAATTTTATTGTGATAATGTTTTCCAGTTTTTCCTTTTCTTATATGGAGAAGTATAGTTTGAGAATTCCTTTCTCTGATATTCTTGAATTTTTCTCTTCCAATTTACTCCTCTTTCAGTATACATTTATAGAGTGACTAATATATTTTGCCTGTGTACTAATACTGTAATGTACTTAGATAGCACTTTTTTGGTCCTCAAGGTAATTGAATTTTACAAGGATAAGCATTTCTATAAAAAGTCTCCTTCCATTTGCATCACCACATAATGCTTCTTATTAGTTCACTCTTGATCTTTTCTTTGAGTTAAAAATTATAATCTTATTTAATTTAACAAACATTTGAAAGGAGAGCTTATAACCGAGTGACCAGAAGTATTAACTGTAGCATAACAGTGAAAGTTTTGAGAATTTAAAAGTTTTATTTGGACTTTTTAAAAAGAACAGTAAGTCCTATCTCAAAAAGATACTTCAACAAAATGAGAAAGAGGGAGAAAAAGCAAGATCAAGATTTCAAATGGCTAAGAAGGTAATAGGATCAAGATAGATTATCAAACTTCTTTTCCAAAAAGAAACAAAAGAAAAAAACTTCTATACTTTGATAAATCTCTGCTTATTAAATGAAAGCACAGGGTATTCATTTTTCTTACTTTTCTTAGACTTTTTCAAGGGCCACATGAATAAAACATGAGACAATAAAGCAAATATGCGACAATTCTCCAGTTTGAATGTTATTTTCATAAATTTGCATAGTTTTCAAAAGTTTCTCTTTATTGAAAATGTACAAGTAGAAATGAAAAATGAATTTTAGCTAAGTGCTTTAACTTGACATATGAAATGTATGACTACCAAAACAATGCTAGAACATATCAGATTAACGGACTTCTGCACAAAATATCATTTCCGAGTCAGGTTTACAGGTTTATGTCATGTAAACTATCAGAATATAGGAACTGGGCCTTTAGAACTGTAAAATTAGCTAAATGTCTGATTCACAGTAGTCTTTCAATACATGTTTTTAAATTAATCAAAATTTAGTAAAAGTCCTTCTTATTTGTCATTGCTTCACCTACAATGGGGCTTTCTCATGCTGATTTATCAGCCAAAAGAGATGAGAGAATATTTTAATTGAACCCTATTTTACAGTAACAAAATATAGTCTTATGATTACTTAATTAATATCTATTTGTTTTATCATGCATAAATTAGAAAATTTCTTATAAAGTGGAACATACCAGAAATATATTAGCTTTCTAAATATTGTCATATTTCATAGGAAACATACATGTATTTAATAGCTCAGTCTGTCATTACCAAAAGTCTGATCAAAGCCTGAACACTTGGCCTATAGCTAATGATAATTATTTGTCCTGATTATTTGGTGTTTAACATAGTTATGAGAAAGAATTCTTCAGCATCAATTGATGATCTCTTGCAATTCAAGCTAGCACTAAATAGTATGACATCATCAAAGATACTGAATAAAAGGTCAGTTGCTAGCAATTATAGATGTAGACCTTACTACATTGTCTTGTATATTTTTAATGAGACTTTGAAATCAACCCTAAATTACAGGAAACTTGTATTCTACTTCTTCCTACTACTTACTTTCTGTGGCACATTGATCAAGTCACATAAACTTTCTGGTGATTTTCTACTTCTTTTTTTAAAAGTTTATGCTTCTTTTAAATTACAGTTGATAAAACTAATCTAAAGTTTTTTGAGTGAAAAAAAGAGCATGACAATATGTTTAACCATAGAGAGCCATTATTATTATATATTAACAATAAATACAAATATATGTGATTTATGCCTATATATTTGAAATATTAATTTTATAATATCATTATTTTATTTCTTTAAAAGGGCTTTTTTATTTCAGTTGAATACGGTCTTTAGTAGAATATTTCACAAGGTGACAGTCAAATTAGAGATCAAAGATGTGTTGGCTGAAGGATATTTAACATGCCAGCCTTTATATATAAAAATGTGGAAACTTCAAAACACACGCAGCAAACTGTACTTTTACGCCCAGTAAATTTGAATGATTTGAGGTACCTCTAGTTATGCAAAGGTGGGGTGAGAAGACAGGCAGAACTTTCAGTGACCACGTTGATAAGGCCACTCCCAAAGACCCAGGAAATACTAGTCTCATAGCTTGGAATATAGGTTATCCACATGCTTATGAATCGCAGAAATCTGCCTCCTCCACAGAGATGAAAGACCTGTTAGAGCGGGTAATGTTACATCAGTCAAGGTGAATCAATAAGGAAACAGAGTCCAGGTTAATGACTTCAGCCTAATTAACTCAAGGCCAGAGCCTTTCGAAAGGAGGGCCCGTGTCAGCACAGCAGAAGGCTTATCAAGGAAGTCCTCAGGCGCCAACACATCTAGAGTAGTGATACGATTTGGAGTAAGACTTATGAAATTTATTGTACATTAAAGTTCTAAAACCTGGGAGAACAGGCATGAATGAAACGTCACACCCATAGTTGATGGTTCAGATTTCAGTTCTCTTCTTATTTGGTATAGGGAAAAGTATTAACTCCATGTTAGACTTCATAATCCTTCTGCATTTAGGGACAATCCATTGTTTAGGAATCACAGATTCAACCTCTTGTCAACAGAAGGACTAAGGGCTCAAGCAGTAAAAACTACCAAATGATTTTGAATCCCAAATTGAGAAGCAGTTCACACCAGTTGTATATGTTATGGATGGAGATCAATAAACCACATGAGTGTTATTTTCTTCATACAATACCACTGAGCTTGTTGTTGAAATGTTACTTCAGTAAGATGGCAAGACAAGAAATTTCTTCAGATGTTCAGGGATGGCGCGGAATTTGTGAAATTTCAACATTCTTCTTTTGTCCCCTATTTTCTCATTATTAGAATACATCAACAAAGCAAAGTTCTGCTTGGTTTTCCTTGTAAGGAGCTGTAAGTGCCTCTGGATTTTAGATTCCATTTCTCTCTTCTGTTTTCCTATGCTACTACAAAGAACCATGTCAAATATAAAATTAATTTCTAAGTAGTGTTACCTAAAAATAAAAATGGTTTTGTAAACAGGTCCAAATTTTATTTTATTTTTTAAAGAATACCTACCTTCCTGCTTAAATTTGAGTAAAGTATGCCTAGTCTGTGAGAAAGATTTCCCAGTCCGTGGTTAAATAAAGGACCATTAAATAGGTGAGCTAATGAATGAATGAATAAAATACTTTCAATGCAGTAATCCTGTCATTCAAGCTTTATCAGAGTGAGAGCTTGAGTAGTAAACTTTTGCTCTTCGCTTCCACTGGATATACTTGTGTATTGAAACACTGATGATGAGATGTTCCATTTACAGATGTGTCCAAGAGGATAATGCTCTGGTTCCTGAACATGTCTAACTTTTGAATGACTTCTAAAGATTTTAAGGATGTTTGCTGGAACCATGATAAAATAAATACAGTACATTCATCTTAAGAAAACGTTGAGTAGATTTGAAACAAGCTATTTGTCTGCAGGCCAGGAGCACTCTAAAGGCAAGAGTCATCTCCTTAAGTATTTCAAGGTTCTCTCTCTTTTTCTCTTGGTGCTTATGATGCCACAGTGAAAGCAGGAAAGGATTTTTTCATTCAAACATAATTTCCTTATATTTCAGGTACCATACCAGTCATTTGGGAGGTAGATATAAATATGTCATGCAAGATAATTTCACAAAAAGCTCATACTCTAGGTGAGGGAAAAAAACATATATATATATATATATATATATATATTTATACATATATAATTGTATATGTATATACAATTCCTAGAGAACAAGAGAAGTGTATTGCTGAAGGTTTTCTGTGAATTCTTGGAGAGCCGAGCTGAAGGAAGTCTGTCAGCTATAGAAACTTTGCAAACACGGGCTTCAGATCTCCTAATTTCCCACTAGACATATTCAAATATCATAGAATTAACTGTCTCTCTTGTGCCCGGAGTGTGTGTTGTGAGACTTAAAGGATCGTGCATGCAGAAATTTAAGGACCGAGGTAGCAGTTGGAATAGAAAAGTGATTCCTCAGCTTCACTTCAGTTCAAATGAGCCATTTCATTGATTTGCAGTTACTAAGGAAAAGATGTATTTTCTTTTGTTGCTATTTCAGTGATAAGCAAATTCACATACAATATATTGTGAGAAAGAGAAACAGATAAGGAAGGAGAAAAAGGGAAAAAAAGGAGAAGACAAAAACAAAGGGCAAAGAAGTTTGAGAAAATGGAGAAACAAAAGTGGATGGTAGTGAGATCGTGAAGTTAGCCACAATCTTCTTCATCTTGTAAACCACTTATCTTGTAAATCAGTCTGTGACTTGCACAAAATATAGATATACAATACAGGCTAGCCATGGGTGTATCTCATGTGTAACAAAGCAGCATTCATTCTGTACATTCTTGCATGCGAATGCTTTGTTGGCGGCAAGAGGGCTGTGCAACAGATAGCTAAACTAAAATAAGTAGTTTGCTTCACATTTGAATAGAAATTTGCCTATTTACTAAGGTAGAGATTCTTGTTACAAGAGCTCAAATGAATAAAGATAAATAACATACTTAACAGAATTTGTTATTTTAGCTACCTTTTATAAAGAAGAGGCATTTTTCTTTACCAAGGATTGCATACATTACCAAAAATCACGATTGCATTTTTATTCTGCAAAATTTAAAAAATGAGGCTCCAGTAATTACAATTAACCCCCTTAAAAAAAAAAACAAAACCAAAATCTATGTTTTGGAAAGTATATGTAATGGAATTTTATTTTATTTTATTTTATTTTGAGAAAGATTAGCCCTGAGCTAACTGCTGCCAATCCTCCTCTTTTTGCTGAGGAAGACTGGCCCTGAGCTAACATCTGTGCCCATCTTCCTCTATGTTATATGTGGGAGGCCTGCCACAGCATGGTGTGCCAAGCGGTGCCATGTCCTCACCCAGGATCCGAACCGGCGAACCCTAGGCCTCCGAGAAGTGGAACATGTGAACTTAACCACTGCGCCACCGGGCTGGCCCCTAGAATTTTATTTTTAAGCAAAAGTAAAGTAATTCCAAAAATCACTTTCTTCTTATTTAAATAATATATGCATATAATACTGTTGTTTTTGCTTATAACATCGAAACAAAAGTGTCCAAATATAGCTGAAGCCTCAAATTGGCTGTTTCCCATTAGCATTGGGTTGAGCCTCTAGGTTAATACAAAGATAATCTGAAGATATATTTCTTTTGAAGCAGGTATTTGTTCAGGATTTTATAAGAAAGTAAAGTTAGAATAAAAGTTTTAAAAGCACATAGAGAGGGAAACCAGTATATCTGTTACATATCTTCTTCAGTCAAGAAAGAATCATAAAGCAATATGCTTTCTTTATTACCCAGTAAATGCTCTTTTCAATTCAGTGCTATAAAATTATCCAAGTATCTTGAGGATATCCCAGAGAATATCTTTTTCTTTCCTTCACTACCTTGTTCAACAAAGAGATATCTTGCAAATTATTTTGGTTTAAGGAAAATGCTTAGTAATTTAAGAGTGCCAGGAGAAAAGACAAGTTACTTGAACTCTCTTTCATATGTAAGGTATTCAACATAGATAATCTAGTATATAAAATCAAAAATTAAATATAGAATATACTGAGAAATGTACAAAAGTCATAATTTGCAAAACAAATCCATTTTGATTCTTAAGAAATCAACTCTGATGATGGAGTATGATGCAAATTGTCTGCTCAAATTTTCTCAGCAGCATTTTGTTCAAAACCCAAGAAAAGGCCATACACAAAAAAAATGTTTTAACATGAAATAACAGCAATTCTGTTCAAATTCATATATTTCAATGACTTCTGACAGTACCAGAAACTTGCCTGGTTTATGAAATGAAATATGACTAATCACTTATGAAAGTATGAAAATTTTGACTAATTCTTTATCAAGTATATGACTAATTGAAAATATGGCCAATTCTTTCCTAACCACCCCCATGCCTACTCTTCTCTAACTTCTTCCAACTGAAACATAGGCATAACTCCATCAGATGGTGCCCTCCCTTGCTCAATATTTTTAAAAGTTGATGTTTGGGGACTGGCCCAGTCCCATAGTGGTTGACTTTGCATGCTCTGCTTTGGTGGCCTGGGGTTTGCAGATTTGGATCCCAGGTGCAGACCTACACACTGCTCATCAAGCCATGCTATGGTGACATCCCATATACTATAATAGAGGAAGATTGGCACAGATGTTAGCTCAGCAACAATCATCCTCAAGCAAAAAGAGGAAGACTGGCAACAGATGTTGGCTCAGGGCCAATTTTCCCCACCCCCTAAAATACAAACAACCACTTTTCATATCATTAATAACAAATTATATTTTGCTAGTAATGAATACTTTATGCTAGTAATAATTTTGCTACAAAAGTATAAATACTATGAAGTACCAATTTAAAAGTTTCTCCTCATGCTTCCTTCCTAAATTCAATTCAATTACCCCCCACAAAAGTGATGTTTAAATTTTGATATGTATCCTTCTAGACTTTTTTTTGTCTTTCTATCTTAATGACTATTTTGTTCAAAAAATAAGCGATTTTAAAAAAATCTAAAACAACTGCAAATATTCAAAAGAAAGCCTGAAATTAAATTTTAATCATTACAGAGCATTCCAGAGGGTTTGCTATGCTTTTAGAAAACAGAAAGGAAAGGAGAAAAGATGAAAGCAAGAAAGCAAAAGAAAGAAAAAAAAGAATAAAAGAAAGGAAGGAAGTTATTTTGTTTAAAACTGGGGTCATAGTATAAATTATACTTTTAATATATTTATTTTAGTTAGATTTAAAAGAAATTTTGAAAGCAGAATAAATTTTTTTAAACGTTAGTAGTATAAATACTTGTTTCTTAATGAATACTTATTCCTTAAAAGATATCTCAACATTTAAGGAAAAATTTTTGGAAAATTTTGAGAGCTTGGAGGACTTAATCTTTTCAGTTTGAGATAGCACAGCCTGCAAAATCTTGGACTTTCTTTCCTCCCCTCAGCTGACATTACTAATGTACGTAGTGTGTGTATTTTCACTTCAGTTTAATTATCATGGGTGCTTTGTCTCAACTCTGTATTTATTTGGTTTGAATTCTCACAATTCCTTTCTTCATCCGTTACCTGACTGGCTTAATTGTCAAAAAGATGTTGTGTTTGTTTGTCTTTCTGCTTGTTTCTTTTCTTTTCCCAAAAGGGTCACTGGTGGTTTATTTCCTCCTATTTCTTATTTCAATATAGAAAGTGACAGTCTTGTATTTTCATGCTTGAATAAGAAGTTACTGGAATATATAGGTTTTGGGTAACAGCTTACCCTTTATCTCCTCCAGAACTCTGTGGCTGTTGTGCTGTCGTCTCCTGTCTTTGAACACGTCTCGGGGTAAGTCTGAGGCTACTGACTTTCCTCCTCATACACAACCTTCTTTTCTTCTCGATGTTCCAGACAGTACTTCGTTCTTCAATTTCAAGGACATCACCAGGCTATTTCTTGGGGCAAATCATTCTGCAACTGCTGTTTTTGGAACACTATGTATTCTGCTACTCTGCAGATATATTTAAAACTTCATTTTTGGTAAAGTTCCATCCATTTTGGATGAATAATTTTTCTTAGTTCTATGGGAATTTCTACATCACAGATGACAGTAATTCTCATGTTGGAACCTCTTTGTTCTCTTCATCTATTGCGATTCATCTAATCGCTTTGATCTGGGTCTTTTTCCTCTGCATTCACGTAATTTTAATAGGTCTTTTCTCCACTGCGTCAGTGATTCTGTTTTCGACCACATCTGCCCTGTTTTCTGCTGCTAGAATACATTTATTATTTCTGCGTTCTTGTAATTTTGTTTCTTAATTTGTTTCCACAGCTCTCTAGTTCTCATTTTTATCTTACTGGTTTGTAGTACCATCAGGTCTTTACACTTTTGTTTCATGAATTAATGATTTTATTAAGTACTTACAAGTCACTTGTGGAGTTCTTTTTTCTATTCATCTGCTGATTTAGTCTTGGCTAAAAAACTTGTCTTTTGCAAATTGTGTTCTTTATTTTGCTTATTTTAATGCTTACATTGTTGTCAAACCTTTTCTTTTCATCTTGCTAACATGCCACTTTTCATAGGATTTGCCGTACTTCTCCTTTTTTCCCTACTCCCTTAGCTAAATTCTGTTTTTCCCTCTCTGAAAATATTGCTTGTTGACTTTTGCTGTGTAGACTGAGTAACTGAGTGAAAGAGGACAGCTCAGCTTTGTGCAGACATTCTGAACAGAACTGGTTCCTGATGGATCACATAATATTGAAAGTCCCTTAAAATAGTACTTCCAGATATTAATGTCACAGAAATTACATGGGGATCTTGCTAAAATGTAGAAGAATGCCCGTGATTCAACACTGGTTACACACTCTCAGAGGATGCCAGTGTTCCTGGTCTGATAATCCTACTTTGAGTAGCAAGAATCTAAAAGGATTCACCACACTCAACACAGGAAAAATCTAATTCCATTAGTGAGATATCCTATTAATTCAATGTATTTCCATGTCTCATTGAAGATTTCTGAAGTTTATGCTTTTATCAGAAAATTTCAGCCCATGTGGCCTTCTCAGTCAGTGCATATCTCATCCACAGCCATTTTCATTCTCTGCTTGCCAGAGATGGAAAAGATGAAAATATCCTCTAAGGTAGCTTGTCAACAATTTGGTGTCATTTGTGAGGATTGTCAAGGTTAAGACATCACTCCAATATCTCATTTTGGGGGGAGGGTTGGGGAAGGCCAAGATTAGTCTTCCCGGAATTCCATTTCTGATCTTGAGCTCCATCTTGTGAAGTTTAAAATATGAGATTATGACATTCTTCTTGTCTGCCTTTTTTTTTTTGGAGGAAGGTTAGCCCTGAGCTAACATCTGCTGCCAATCCTCCTCCTATTGCTGAGGAAGCATGGCCCTGAGCTAACATCCATGCCCATCTTCCTCTATTTTATGTGGGATGCTTGCCACATCATGGCTTGACAAGCGGTGTGTAGGTCCGCACCGGAGATCCAAACTGGTGAACGCCAGGCCGCTGAAGCGGAATGTGCAAACTTAACCACTGCCCCACCTGGCTGATACTTCCTTGTTTGCTGCTTTTTACTCCTAAATTCTGCTTTATTTATTTAGCCAGTTAGTTAGTTAATTGTATCAAGTACTAGGGGACCAAGTTCGGTGAATAAACACCATTCTAAATCTCCTATTGAGAATCAAAATCATTTTTTCATGTCTTTTGAATGCATTCATTTGCTCTTATGAACATATGCATATAATGTTGTATTTTTTCATTAAAATAAGTCTTCATGTTCTTTCTAGTATAGATAGATAGATAGTACATTGCTATATATATAGATAGATAGTATACATAGTACATATAGAGGTAGTATATAGAGAGAGGATATGTATATAGATAACATATAAATAGACATCCTTCATTCTTTTCAATGGTTAAGTATTTTTCCATTTTATGGAAAGTTACTACTATCCCCTTGATAGTCATTTAAGTCGTTTAAATTAATCATTTTACATGATATTTTTGTAACCATTCAATTATTTTTGAAGAATATATCCTTAAAAATGAAATTGTTGGTCAAATGTAAACATATTGTAAGATATTATAACCACTACTCAGTTATCTTACAAGGATATTCTTTTAATTTATATTTTCACCATAAATAAGTGAATATCCATTTCTCTTATTTTTTTTTAGAATTATATATTATCTTTCTTCATCTTTTGATTATAAAATGGGTGAAAAATGGTATCTTTTGTTTCAGTTTACTTTTTAACAGTTTGTAATAAGATTTAGAATATTTTCATATGTTCATTGGCCATTTGTCTTTTTATTGTAGGAGCTATCTGTTCATAACATTTTTCTAGTATCAGTTGTTTTTCTTTCACCTATTGATTTTTAGAAGATCATTTAAATCTTAAAATATTAAACATTTACCTATTTTATATTCAGTGAATTTGTTTTACCAAATATATTTAATAATAAATCAAAATTCAATGTAACCAAGGGGCTGAGTCAGTGGCATAGTGTTTGAGTTTGACATGCTCTGCTTTGGCAGCCTGGGTTCATGGGTTTGGATCCTGGGCATGGACCTACACCACTCAGCAGCCATGATGTGGCTGCATCCCATGTACAAAATAGAGGAAGACTGGCACAGATATTAGCTCAGGGCTAATCTTCCTCAAGCAAAAAAGAAGAGGACGATCGGCAATGGATGTTAGCTTAGGGTGGATCTTCCTCAGGGGAAAAAAAAATTCCATGTAACCAAATCAGAAACTCAATCTTATGAATCAACTGAAAATATAAATTTTTAAAAACATACTGCTTCTTTCTCAAAAATATTCTCTACCATAAGACCACACAATGAGCATTTTACCTGGTGACATCACTCAATATAGGCTACCATGAGTTGAGAATCAGTAACTGGAATAGTAATTTAGAGTGACATTGGCATCGTTTCATAGAATTCAAATAGGTGAGTATACAATTCTAGCTTTTCCTTTTATAAAGTGTATAGATTTGGACACATTACTTAAGCTTCCTATGTTCAGTGTGCCTTGCATTCTATCAAATATTGCTGTTTTGTGCTCCACGGTGTTCTAGTCTGCTTGGGCCGCCATAACAAATACTACAAGCTGAGTGTCTTAAGCAACAGACATTTATTTTCTCACAGTTACGGATGCTAGAAATATATGATCAGGTGCTGGCAAATTCTGTTTCTGATGATGGCTCTCTTCCTGATTTGTAGATGACCACCTTCTTGCTGTGTCCTCACACAGCCTTTCCTCTGAATTCATGTGGAGTTAGAGAGAGAGCTCACTGGTATCTCTTCTTATAAAGACACCAATCCTACAGGATCAAGGACCCACCCATATGTCCTCATTTAACCTCAGTTGCTTCAGGAGCGGCCCCATCTCCAAATATAGCCACGCTGGGGGTTAGGGCTTCCACATATGGATTCTGGGGAACACAAACATTCAGTCCACAATAGAGTCTCAGCAAATGTTCAAATGCAGTCATAACCTTTTAAGCATAAATTAGCTTTGGGCGGGACATACGAGTATTTATCTCTGCTGCTTTATCCAAGCAACAGCAACGAAAGTGATAGACGCAAACGTAGAACAACAGAGATTTTTCAGCACTTCAGCTTCTTGGAAATTTTTTAAATATGGAATATTAGCTGAGCCTTCAGTACATTTTGTAACAAAAATTGCAAAATAAAACTAGTTTGATTTCCTGTAAATATGTTCATTTTATTTTATTTTATTTTATTTTTTTTACTGAGGAAGATTCACCCCAAGCTAACATATGTTGCCAATCTCCCTCTATTTAGTGTGTTGGTTGCTGCCACAGCATGACTGACGAGTGGTGTAGGTCTGCACCCAGGATCTGAACCTGTGAACCTGGGCTGCCAAAGCAGAGTGCACCAAACTTAACCACTACCCCATGGGGCCGGCCCCGATGTGTTGATTTTTGTCAATGAGTTAGAAACACTTCATGCCAAATTGGAAACTTTGCTAAAATTTTTCGTTAAAAAATGACTTTTAGGCAGATGTGCTGAGATTTGCAGAGTGTCCCTGAAGGCTGGGCATGCCTAACTTTACACAGTGAAGACTGAACAATAGCAATAGAGTCAAGACAAGAGGAAACAAGAGGTTCCTTTTTGTTTTTCTATCTTTTTTCTTTTCATAAGTGAAAGGCATTCATAAGACTATTCTTCATGCTAGATTTTAAAATAGCAACAAGATCAATCACAGATAAGCTGAAACAAAATGTTATGAGCAGACTACACAAGAGGAAATTTTTCATTTAAGACAATCTTATTTATCCATTCTACAATCTCTACCTCTTGTAAAGTAGAAGGTGAAATGAAAAAAGCTGTGGGTTTTACTGAGGATATTGGGGAAATGGAAACAGAAATGTCAACGGAGATATTACAGAGCAGATTGTAACGCTCACATTAGACTTCACTTCCAATTTAAGGAAATAAAATGAAATCATTCCTCCATGCAAAAGGATGCTGCACTAACGATAAATTATGAGAGAAAGATCATTCCTGAGAAAACATCAATTTATATTACGATTCAGTTGTGTTTCCCATTAGAAAAGTATTTAGCAACATGACCTTGAAGTTAATTAGTTTTCACAAAGAAATATAGAAGTCCCAGTAGATATTCTACACAAAATAATGGATTAAAGTCCCCTGAAAATTACTTTGTAGTTACTAATTTTGCTAGTCAGTTACTCACTGTCTTTCAGCTTCAAATCTCTCCTTTCGACTGTGCTCTCAGACGCTGGGACTGTGACTTTGCCAGCTACGTTTCTCAGTCCTTGCACCCATGCCAACTTCAAAAGGAGGCACTGGAGAGAAGGGTGAAGGTGGGAAGAAGAAACTGCCTCCTGTTTGTTTATTTTTTTCTTCCCTCCTTTCAAGTTAACATTGCCCTGAAAGAGAGTTGGCTCCAGCCTCCAGCTTCTTTTGCCAGTCCCAGTATTGGCCTCATCACCTTTCATTGGAGGTGCCAACAGCAGCCAAGAAATGTCTCCTCTTCAGAGATGTGAGCACCAACCCCATGTGCAGGACCTCACGGAGGACCCCTGGCTCCTGCTGTTACGACCTCTCCCCCCATCTCTGTTTTATTAGTTATTGTCTCTGGCTTAGTTCACTTCTCCTTGTCTGCTCTTTCAGTTCTCCAGTTCTTATAAAACCATTTTGCTCTGTAAAATGCCCCCTGTGGAAAATTCCTAGCTTGATTTCTCTTCTCCTGAATGAACCATGCCTAACACGGTACCTTAAAAAGAAGAGTTGAACTGATTCAGCAGCACATTTTCAAAGACACACATAGACCAAGTTAAAGCTGATGTTAGCTGTTTAACTAGATTTCTTCACTAATCCTGAGTCTCGGTTTATCTCAAGCAGTTGACCCTAAGCAATCAGCCTGAGTGAAATGTGACATTAAGCACCATATTGTGTGTGGGAATCAAGGCAAACCTCCTGCTATAAAAGGGACAATCATCAATGATTTATTAACCTTACGATCACTATAAGAACTGAGTAATTTATTTTTTTAATTTTTCATTTAGAAATAATGCAAAACTTTGCAAAAACAATGCAGTATACAAGCTTTATCTAACATTTAGAATTGACTTATTTTTTGTACTTTTTTTTTTTTTTTGCTGGGAAAGATTCACCCTGAGCTAACATCTGTTGCAAATCTTCCTCTTTTCTTTTTTCCCCTCCCCAAAGCCCCAGTGCATAGTTGTAAATTCTAGTTGTATGTCCTTCTAGTTCTTCTATGTGAGCTGTCACAACAACATGGCCACCGCCAGATGAGTGGTGTGGTTCTGTCGCTGGGAAGTGAACCCAGGCTGCCGAAGCTGAGCATGCCAAACTTTAATGACTAGGCTATCAAGGCTGGCTCTAGAAGTGTCAATTTTTAACACAGAAAGCTGATCATTGTTATTTATTGGAAAGCAATTCACTGTGGTGTTTCTACCACCTCAGATTATCTTTTCCAAAATGCTTGCATAGCAAATAGCCTTGGAAGTTAGAGGTGGTGTATCGCTCCCGATAGAGTTCAGATTTCTTTCCTGACTGGTGTAATAAACATAAAGAATGTCTCCCTTCTCAGGCTGAAGTCTCCCTCTTCTCCCCAAAGGAGATTGGCTTACAGTTCAGGGTAATGTCTCTCGAGAGAAGATGATGGGCAATTTTGCTAGGAACTCTCTTACAAAATGGAGGTTTCCTAAGATCAGTGTTCACACTGGGTGTTCCTAAGCTCACTGTGACACAAACCTGTGTGTAAGCAGTATTCATCTGAGCCTGCTCCCCGTCATTCCCATGGAACTTGAGGGTCAAGAAGAACTGATGCAAACGTGACGCTCATGTTGCCTGCAATGTGTAAGCTATAAACGAAGTCCATTTGGGATCATTGTCTCCTTGCCGAATTAATGGAAGTCTGGCCAGCCAGCCTCACAATTCCAGTCATCACGAATGCTCCATATTATAAGCACCTTAACAATATATACATATAAAAGATATATAAGCATCGTAAAAGTCTACCTATCTATATATCTATAATTCCATTTTTAACCAAAATAAAATGTACTTGGTATACATTTCATGGATTAATACGATTTTGACTCAAAATATATATTACCTCATCTTAGAGCATAACTGTTATATTAGGAGTATTTAAAAATAATTTTAGTGTTTTTTTTTTTTTTAATGCAGCATCTTTATCCCTTTCATTAAAGGGATAGAATGCCAAAAGGAGGTGTTGATCCACTTAGGACAGAGTTGAGCATAGTGAGATCTTATATGATTACGACCTTCCTTCAGTTCCATCCATCCATCTTTATATGTATAAAGATGCGTTTGGAAGGTAGAGGATATTCTGGAATGTCCAATGTTAACTTTGTTATGCAGATTGGTGTCCTTTGATTTGTGTCCTCTGCTAACTCTTTCCCTCCTTTAAGGGAGTCCCCAGACTTTTGCACTTCATCGTTCATTGAAGAATGGTTCTGGTATTGCTATTGTGCAAACTTGTTGAGCTGGCTTATTTTTGTATCTCTAGAATCTTCCTTGGTTTACCAAGGTCTGTTTTTACCATCAATCTGAAACAGTTATCAGAATTTTTAAATAAAATTTTTCATTTCTAATTTTTCAGCTTATTTCTTTCTTTTTTCTTTTCTTTTTTTTTTTTTTTTAAAGATTGGCACCTGGGCTAACAACTGTTGCCAATATTTTTTTTTTTTCTGCTTTATCACGCCACCACCCCCCCTCCACCCCCCGTCCCCTGTACACAGTTGTATATCTTAGTTGCAGGTCCTTCTAGTTGTGGGATGTGGGACGCCACCCCAATGTGGCCTGATGAGCGGTGCCATGTCTGTGCCCAGGATCCGAACCCTGGGCCTCCGCAGCGGAGCACGTGAACTTAACTACTCAGCCACGGAGCCGGCCCCAGCATATTTCTTTTATAACTTATTTTTCCTGCATTATATTAACATCAATCCTTAATACCTTAAAATTTATTTATTAGCCTGTTTTCAATTCATGGTCCATTTATACTAATAATTCAGGTCGTATATTTTGTTTAGTTCATTTTATGTCTGATCCCTGGAGATTTCCTCTTCTTTTGCTTTAAGGTGGGCTCTGTTGTTATTATTTCTTACAATAACCCAGAATATCTGTAAGTTGGAAGAAGAAGACGCAGTCCTCAGATTTTCTTCTCCTCTATCCTGACATTAAATCTCCTTGTCTGAGATTCTTTACCTAGCGCTCTAAGTATTATTCACATATGATGATACCAGATACTCCCACTGCTTTATATCTGTACGTCATATGCCAGAAATCCATAATAAATCGTCTCGTGCCATGAAGCTCAGTATGGACACCTGCTACCAGAGCAAATGCACTCAGTTTCTAAAGTAGGTGATATTTTCTGATTCTTTCATTTCTACTGCCCCTCCTTTTCTGCCACCTCACGTTGATCAATTCCTTGCATTGGATCTTTGTATAACCTATGGCTTGATGCATTTTTGCTATTTCTTTTCTTTTCTTACATATTTACTTATTTTAGTTTCTTAATGCTCACACGTCTACTTTATGCTTGACTGTATTTATATTTGAAGTGGCCTAATAGGCAGGCAGAGAGGTGCATTGAAACGAATAGTTTACTTCGAATTAAAATCATGGGCATATAGTCTTGGCTTTACATTGATTACATGTTTCAACATGTTTTATTCGTTTTTCTTCTTTGGGTCTCAAAAGAAATTTTAGCATTGACTGAGTTGATATGAAATGATTCTACATAACAGCTATTATATCTGTATTTTCTTTTCTTTCTAAACTTTTCTCTCTCCTCACACATTATAAAAATATTACTTTAAGGTTTTCAGGGGCTGACCTGGTGGTGTAGTGCTTAAGTTCGGTGAACTCCACTTTGGCAGCCCGGAATTTGTGGGTTCAGATCACAGACGCAGAGCTACACGAATCATCAAAGCCATACTGTGATGGCAACTCACATACAAAATAGAGGAGTATTGGCAACAGGTGTTAACTCAGGGCCAATCTTCCTCATCAAAAAAAAAAAAAAAGAGAGAGAGAGAGAAAGAGAGAGAGAAGAAAAGAGAAAAAAAACCCAAATAAACAAAAAAAAGGTTGTGCATTTCTCAATCTCTCCTGGTCCAGGTTCTAGATTTTCAAACCATGCTGCAGATATCTGATGTCTGCTTTCATGCAAAGACAGTTAGGATGGGCATTCATCCACAGAAAATTGACATTTTTTTTCTTAACGTAGTATAATTTTTGAAATTTAAAATCATATTACTTTTAATAAAAAACAGAAGCTACTTGATTTTCTGAAGTAACATTGGAAATCTAAACAAAATCTCAGCCAGCTCAGTCAAAACTAAAAGCATCTCTGGAAAAAAATAACAAAACTAGAGGAAATGAATGTGAGTAGGAAAAAAAAATATAAAAGTCTATTGATTAAAAGCCAGAGGTTAGAAACTTGATTTGAAAATATGTAAAAATGGTTAGGCATATGGAAATTAATCAACAAATATATGTTTCATAGAATAAATTGAATCTTGAATAAAATAATAAAAATATGAATTATGAGAAATATTTTGAGACATACCTGCAGGAAGTACCGTGTTTAAAAGTGTGAGAAGCAGCAAAAGACTTCATCAAAGAATAAAGAATTTTAATGCACTTTCTTTACATATTCATAAAAATAACAGGAAATTTAAAATTTAGAATGGTATATGAAAGTAGGCAAGCAGTTTACAGTATAACAATGTCTTTAAAAATACTTGCACAAAATATTTTCAGAGATGCGAGTTCTATATTTATTTTAAGGTACCAGTGAAATCTTTGAAGGTGCCAATAAAAATATTTGGGATAGTAGTAAAATTTTGGACAGAGGCCAGTTGTGCTGGCTTCACCATTTGTCAAAAGAGTTTTGGGAAACTTTGCTATATAGCATGACATGTCTAATCACATATGATTCTAAACAATTTTCAGTAAAATTTTAAGATGTGACATTATTAGTTAAGTCAAAACAAATAATAAATCAGAAATTTGCTCCTTTGATCTTCATCCCCAATTTCCTCCAATGACATGTTGCACTGCAACAAGTCTGGTTAATGTCTGCAGCTGCTGGTGGCATTCCTGATATTGACCTTTTGAAATTATTGAAAAAGAAACCAAAATAAATCTTCCTCCTGGAAATTCGAAACAGTCTCCTATTTTCAAGTGATTTTATTTGAGGCTTGATCCTCTCACCTTGCCTGTGCCCGAAAGTCAGGCCTTCACACTCAGCAGAAAGCAGATCATTTATTTTCTTAGCAGGAGATCTCCTCCATGTCATTAATGATTCATATAGGTCATGTTTACAAGGGGCAAATGTTTCCAGGTTTGCTGTATCATAAGGCAGCAACTTCCATTTAGATAAATATAATGCCAGTTTCTTATTTAAGACGATCAAGAGTGATAATTTAAGTTCTGTTGCCTTCTCAATTTATTAGATGACAAAGGAACGAAAAGGGGAAACATAAAGGAAAGAAGAAATAGAATCCTGGAAACAATCACCTGAGTCAAGAATCCATGAACTGTCACAAAAAATCAGAGAAATTCTTTTCCAACTTTATTGATTTTTAATTGAGAAATACAATTGTAAAATGTTTGAAGTGTACAGTGATGATTTGATATATGTATACATCAGGAAAGGCTTCCTCTCATCAAATTAAATAATATTTCCATGACTTCACATCTTTACCTTATTTTGTTGTTGTTGAGAACACAGAAACACAGAGATTCTACTCTCTCAGAAAATTTCCATTATACAACACGGTGTTATCAACTATAGTCACCATGTTGTGTGTTAGATACACAGACCTATTCGTCTCTTAACTGAAAGTATACACCCTTTAACTAACTTCTCCCTATTTCCACTCTTCCCACCAAGCCCGATAACTACTTTTCTACACTGTTTCTAGGAGGTTGACTTTTTTATTTTTAGATTCCACATATAATTGATACCATGCTGTATCTGTCTTTGTCTGTCTGAACTTATTCCACTTAGTATAATGCCCTCCAGGTTTATCCACGTTGTCACAAATGATAGAATTTCTTTTTTTAAGGCTGAATGGTATTCCATTGTATGTATACACCATCTTTTCTTGATCCGTTCATCCACTGGCAGACACTTAGTTCACTTCTATGTTTTGGCTATTGTGAATTAATGCTGTAACAAACATGGGATGCAGATAACTCTTTAAAACAATGATTTCATTTCATTTGGATACATACCCAGAGGTGGGATTGCTGGAGCGTATGGTAGTTCTAATTTAATTTCTTGAGGAACTTCCATACTCTTCTCCATAGTGGCTGTATCAGTTTACCTTCCCAACCACAGTATACAATGGTTCCCTTTTCTCCACATTTTCTCCAGCATTTGTTACCTTTTCTCTTTTTGATGGTAGCTATTCTAACATTGTATGAGTTCCTTATATATTTTGGATATTAACCCTTATTGCATATGTGGTTTGCAAATATTTTCTTCCATCCCGTAGGTTGCCTTTTCATTTTGTTGATGATTTCCTTGCTGAGCAGAAGCTTTTTATTTGATGTAGTCCCATTTGTTTATTTTTGCTTTTGTTGCCTTTGCTTTTGGTGTCAAATCAAAAACAATCACTGCCTAAGACCAAGGTCAAGGAATGTTTTTCCTATGTTTTCTTCTACAAGTTTAACAGTTTCAGATCTTACATTCAAGTCTTTAATGAATTTTGAGTTGATTTTGGTGTATGGTATAAGATAGGGGTTGAGTTTTATTCTTTTGCATGTGGCTATTCAGTTTTCCCAGCACCATTTATTGAAAAGACTATCCTTTCCCCATTTTATATTCTTCACTCCTTTGTTGTAAATTAATTGACCATAAGCATGGGTATATTTCTAGGCCCTCTACTCTGTTCCATGGATATATGTCTGTTTTTATGCCTATATCATACTATTTTGATTACGATAGCTTTGTAACATAATTTGAAATCAGGAAGTATAATGCCTCCAACTTTGTTTTTTCTCAAGATTGCTTTAGCTGTTTGGGATCTTTTGTGATTCTATACAAATTTTAAGATTGTTTTATTCTATTTCTAGGAAAAATGCCATTGAAATTTTGGTGTGGATTGCACTGAATCTGTAGATCTCTTTGGACAGTATGGACATTTTAACAATATTAATTCTTCTAACCATGAGGCAGAATATCTTTCCATTTATTTGTGTCTTCTTCAATTTCTTCCATCAATGTCCTATATTTTTCAGTGTCTAGGTTTTTCACATCTTTGATAAATTTATTCATAAGTATTTTTAATGCTATTGTAAATGAGATTGTTTTCTTAATTTGTCTTTCTTACAGTTCATTGTCAATGTAAAGAAATATGTCTGATTTTTGTATATTGATTTCGTATCCTGCAATTTTACTGAATTCATTGATTTCTAACAGATTTTTGGTGGCGTTAGAATTTTCTTCATATATATCATGTCATCTGCAAATAGAGACAATTTTACTTCTTCCTTACCAATTTGGATGCCTTTCATTTGTTGTTCTTGCCTAACTGTTCTGGCAGTTGCAAAAGCTTGGTCGCAGATGTATACAAGCTCTTTCCAGCGAGATACTGGTTATTTGGAGCAGACTAGAAGGAGGTGGTGGGAGAGGTGTCTGCCAATTTCCTGCTCTCTGAGGAGGACTGCAGCCAGCCCCTAGCTGTGTGCTAAATTAGAAGCCTGACCGTGAGGCAGCAGCTTTCTAAGTGTGATGTGGACCCCTTGCAGGGAGATACAGGGAGATGGCTAATTTTGCCTGCACCTCTGCATTGAGCCCTGGGAGGATGGCTGTGGGGTGTGTTCATGTGCCTGTTACCTGCTTCTTTGTTTGCTACAGTCTTGTGTGTGTTGTGGACACAAACCTTGTTGGCTTTCAGAGCTAGATGTTTTGGGAGCCCATCCCTCAGGTGTGAGTCTTAAGAGTTAAGGCACTAAATATATAGCCCAAATCTTTCACTCTTCAGGGAGAAGCTGGGAGCTGGGAGGTCCTCCTAACTGTATGGTTCTGTGCTGTAGGTGGGTTGATGGTGAGAGTCTATCTCAGCCTTTCTACCCACTTTGATGTGGGTATTTTCTCATTCACCCAATGTGTGAGAGTCACTCAGCTAGCTTCTGAATTTCTTTCACAGGTAATTGCTCCGTGCATAGCTGTACATTCTGCTTGAATATTCAGATTTAAGACTCAAAGTTGGTGTCAACCATCAAAAAGAAACAATATGATTATGCTCTTCACATTTCTTATTTATTTCCTTTATTTTTATCATTTTCTCCCTTTTTTGCAAATTAAAGATATTTAAATTTGACCACCAAAATGTATACTTCCAAAGACTTTTCATTGTCGATCAGACTCTGATCTTACTTTATATATAATTCCATGGCAAAATGTACATTATAAAAATGTAAATTCTAGAACTAAATTAAATTAATGCTTATATCATTCTTTTTCTATCTTTATTCATATGCATATTACTTATAATAAAACAATTTTCCCCTTGCATACTTTCCCTTTGTCAAAACTCTCTTTTTTAAAAATTTTTACAAAAGTTTTAAATTTTTTTTACTTTTCTAACTTCTTCTACCTAAGTTAATCAAAGTCCACAGACAAGTGAGTGTATCAATAGCTACTGTGAAGCTCATAGAATTATAAACAAATAAAAATAGGGGCCGGCTCTGTGGCAGAGTGGTTAAGTTCCTGCGCTCCGCTGCTGCGGCCCAGGGTTCAGATCCTGGGTGCAGACATGGCACCGCTCATCAGGCCACATTGGGGCAGCGTTCCACATCCCACAACTAGAAGGACTGGCAACTAAGATATACAACTGTGTACAGGGGGGGTTTGGGGAGATAAAGCAGGAAAAAAAAATATGGATTTTAATTTATTCTACTTGTTCCAAATTCCTGGTAATTCCAAACAATGCTGTAGTATCTATACTTGTATCCATAGATTTTAGATTGTTGAATTTATTTTTTGGTTGTTGATTCTCAAAACTATGTTTGCTAAGTAAGTCATATACGTATCCATAATTTTAATATATAGTGCCAAATTACTTTTAGAAAAATCTACAGTAATCACATTTGCCAAATTTTCCCTGACCAGCCAAATTTAGATCATTGCCTTTTTTGTTTGGATTTGTTTTGTTTTCTGGGGAGCAGCTCTGAGGCTCACACATATACTCTTGTCTCCATTGTGTTGCTCATATTAGGCTGTGGTAGACTCCTAAGGAGCAGGCATTGCAGTGTCCCTGAAACAACAGTTCACTACTACCAGAGAGAATTTTTTTTTTCTGGTGTTGGATTTGCTATTCTTGTGTCTCATGCCTTTGCCAGAACCACCATCTATTAATGTCTTATATCAAATATTTTATTATAACCAAAAATAACATTCTACACATTTTTCTGTCCACTGAATTTGCCTTAGAGGAAAATGACTATATCTATGGGAAAATGCTCAGGGGACCCATTAAATTTGTCGTGTACTCCATCATAGAGAAGCTTTTGCTTTTATAGTATATAGGAATGGCCTCTAGAAAATTGGAGATAATACTTGGTAAGTTTGGGTGCTGTCCAACAAGATGCAATATATGTGCCCAACCAGTAGCAAATATTATGCATCTTCTTCAATGGCCATAATGCATACATGTGGGAACGAATGAGGATGACATCAGTGCTGAAATAAATTTTCTAGTTGTGAACAAAGGGTGGTATTAAATCATATTTTAACAAAATATCTAAAATAGTTAAATTACATTGGTAAGCTTACACATATCTTTAGTGGTTTAAAACGTGTAAAGGATCTGCTTGAGCACTGGTAGATATTAAACTTTTTAAAGTATTTATTTTAAAGGAGTATTTTATATTCTACTGATTATAAAAGTAACCTGTTGATTGAGAAAGTGAGACAAAAAGATTTATATGGAGAAAAATAAAATAAACACTGAATACAGAGATAACTAGTGGTACTTTATTTTTTCTTTCACTATTGTCTCGTATTAATTATGCTTTACCTGAGAGGACCTTTCTCACTTGATAATATATTGTTAATGCATTTTCGTAAGAATTTTGAAAACATTTTATGGTCTTACAATATTTCAATAAATAAGTTTAACCATTTTATCATTTTTTGACATTTAAATTATTTAGGTATAATACTATTATAAATATTATTTTGTTGTCTATAACTATGCAATTGACAATTTAAAAATTTTCTTGCCATAAATTAATCAAAATAATAGAGAAATTCCATGTGAAAATACCCAGATATATTTTCACCTTTTGAGCTAGCTTGTGTTGTTGTTGTCACACAAATATTTTAGACATTCAGTGTAAGAAGGTATAATTTATGATCCTATACGCAATGTGTATTCAAATGAGAAGACAATAAGCTGCAACCTTTCACACTACAGAACAACCCAATTTTAGCATGCTAGCCTAATAATTAATCTATTTTATCACCAATTATTTTGTACACAATAATGCTTCTGTTATAATCCATTAACTCGAATTGTTCCTCTTAAGACGGTGGTGGATATTATTTTGTTAATATCCAGATTGTCACAGCAATAAGAACTTTTGTCTCAAGCTCTTAATTAAGGAACCAATTTTTGCTTTCTTAAAAATATTTTTATAGACATAAAAATCCAAAGGCTGGATGGGAAATCCTCAGAATGATATTGAAATATTTTCCAAGGACATATGTTCTGACCAGTGAACATATGTGAAGAATAATCTGACATGCTAACTATTTCTGCCAGCAGATCGTTAGGGAATTTAATCACAGAGGCAGAACTTGCAAGATGTGTGGTGATGTTCAAGAGCTATGTAAGTCCAATTATTGACTGTAATTGAGCAGCTGCCAAAGGCTTGATGATTCTTTCTAATACTTAAGACCGACTGTCTAAAGGATAGATCAGCTTTCCATTCTCTTAGCAGCCCGAAGGAGTAAATCTCTGTAATAGCTCATCTGAAGGAAAAGCATCTACATAAATAATCTCATTCTCCAGAAGAAATGTCTTCACTGGATTTCAATTTAACTTTGTTCCTTCAACCATTGTTGAGTCCATATAAGAGTCATTCATTTTTAACAGTGTATCTGTGTCAATTTAAGAACTAAATTTGAGGATAATGTTGAGTATGTTATCCAATGGCCATGAAAAAAACTCACAATCTTATTGATGTTTCTTTTGATTTAAGTTTCAGGGCAAAATTTGTTTTCACATTGATTGTGTGCTTTATTTTGCAGATCATGAAACTTGTTTATAGATATATGATGTTCTATGGTTCACAAAGTGTATTCAAAACATATTCTCATTTATCTTCGCTAAAACCTAATGAGGTAGAAAAGTCAGACATCATTGTCCCTGTTTGTGTAAAAAGAAAATACAAGTAAATAAAAAGGTGAGACACATGTTGTTAATGTGACCTCCCTTAACAGTCATGAGTGTCTCAAGTGGAACTACATTTCAAATATTCTATTGTATATTTCTACTTTCAGATATATTTTATTTCTTTTTGTAACTATGAGGAAATGTAAAGAAAATTTACTATCCAAAATTAAAGTTAACTTATTTCAAATAGCTGTTTCTTCTATATATTATTTATGTTCTTCATTTTTAAAAATCAACCATTAAATTTTAAATTAAATTATTAGATATTCAATGAGTTCCTAAACATATTGGATTCAGATATCCATTTTTCTGATGAAAGAGAGAGAGAGAGAGAGACACTAATAAGTATGCAAATATGTGTATCATAGCTCATTTTTCCCAACACTTTTCTTAACTACATACTAGTGGTAACCACTTCTTATGAAACTGATTTGATTTATTCTCAATTACAAATGGAAAAATATAAAGAAAATATATCTGTACAAAGGAAATTTTTGTAAGTGAGGCAGAAAAGTTGGGCAAAAACCTGTTTTCTGTAACACATAACAAGGCTTTTCACTCTTTCTGGAAGATAAATATCACTGTGAATGTCTGTGGTTTGTTAAATATATCAATTACAAGATCCCACCTGAAAGAACCATCTTAGGATAAATGGAAGGTCCTAATTAACAAGATCCACAGTAATTGCAAAGTCCTAATTAAATTTCTTAGTGATTCTTATTATTTAGGAAGTTTGCAAATTATGCTCTTGAATGATGGTAAACACAGGGAGGGTCAGCCAAACATCACCAGTATGAGCAGCCACATTTTGCTTGCTGGATTCTAGAGTTTCTTTCCAAGCGCAAGATAAATGAGCAGACAAAGCAAAAACACACAAAGAAACAAATTTAAAAAACCCTGCACTTACATAGAGCCACATGCATTATTAAGAATATTGAATCTCACTAGAGTTGGCAAGAGATGCAAGAGGACATCAGTAGCTAAAGGCTCTTTCTTTTCCTTCAAAAATATAGACTTAATTTAACATTAATACCTAGATGACATCTAGATAAATAGATACACGCATGTATAGAAAATCCTTTTTTCTCTATACTATTCTCAAGGACACAAATCCTTCTAAACATATCATCAATTATCCCTCATGTAGAGCTAAGAATATCACACTTGATCCTCCCACCTCCCACTCCATGAACATTTACTTCTTTTGCATATGGTTTTTCTTAAAATGCCTTTACCATAAGGATGACATCCTATTGCCATAGCAACAGGAAGTAGAGTATTTGCAGTACAGGTTTGACTGGATACTTCGTCCTGCTGGATCCGATTCCCACCGTAATTTGGATAACATTTATTGTAATTTTATGGGAGAGAGATGAGGGCAAGGAATATTATTGTTTCCTCCTCCTAATGCTTTTTAACCCTGTCCTCGTTGACTTTTTTTCTTTCTTGGAGAATTTCACCTGAATTTACAGATTTAATTTTATTTTTAACTGTCAAACTTATTGGGTTTTCTTTTCCCTTGCTGTACTATAGATTTCTCACTTAAGCAATATTTTGCACCCCACAGATGTGAAGGCATGAGCTGTGAAATAAAGCAGGAAATAAGGAGAGATCTGTGGGGGAGGAACAAAATGGAAAATTGCGTGTGCCCAGGCATTACCCAAACAACCTTGGCTTTACTAGCTGGGTAAACTGATTAAATTCCCCGAGGGTGGGGTCTAGAACCTGGGGATAGGTTAGTTCTGTTTCACTATCCCTATCTGGTATTTCTAGTTGCTCTTAGTGAAAAGTGGATCTGTGAAGTTATGGCTTAGTGCTAATGGAAGCATGCTGCTGAAATCCTAAAAAATGTGGGTAAGAGTTCTGTTCATTAAGAGATCTATTAGCAAATGAAAATAAATAAAGAGTAGTTTAAATGATCGGAAACAATCCTGAATTTGTCTGTTGCTTATTAAAGGTGAGCCATGGTACTCCAAAATGGGTTCAGCAAACCTCCACTAACAAAAGGCAAAAGGCTATATATGTAGATGTGTAGATGGATAAATTGTAATCTCTTTTGAGGGATGACTAATTACAGGTTTTATATTACTCCGATCAGTTCAAAAGAGTCTGTGATGGGTTATGTAAAATTCTAGAAGGTCTGGAGTTATTTACCATACGTGCATGAACACTGTACATTTAAGATTTTTCTTTAACAGTGATGTGATAGTACCTGATGGGATTCACAGAAATCAAATCTACAAGCAACTGTCTAGGGCTTTAAAGCAGATCCAAAGCCAGAGAAACTTGAAGGAGGCCAAACAATAGCCTGTGCTTGGTCAACCCCTAAGATGATCCTCTGATCACAGGCATGCAAGAATAAGACAGAGTTAGCTAAAAATGAATGATGTCAAATAGGAATCACTTAGAATATCTCTAAAAATGTTTCTATAGAAGACAACAGAAGGAGACCAAATTTCCAACTCAAATGTTCGATTCCAAAATTCTGTTGGGAATCTAAGACCAGAACCAGAGGTAAGCAGATCGCCTTTGTAAGGTATTACAGAATGTAATATATCTTCTGTATTTGTGTTATTTTATGTTGCTTAATCATTTTCCTCTTTTCTACACGTGAAATTTAAAAAGATTCAAGGACAAGCCCCGTGGCATATTGGTTAAGTTCACAGGCTCTGCCTCAGTGACCTGGGGTCCACGGGTTCAGATCCCAGTCACAGACCTACACATCACTCATCAAGCCATGCTGTAGTGGTACCCCACATACAAAATAGAGGGAGACCGGCACAGATGTTAGCTCAAGGACAATCTTCCTCAAACAAAAAGAGGAAGATTGACAGCAGATGTTAGCTTAGGGCCAATCTTCCTCACCAAAAGAATAAAATAAAATAAAATAAGCATCTATTTTCCTTCCTCCATTACATATTGTGTATATTTTGGTGAGGTTTAATTTTCATTTAGGGCTATAACATGCCATCCCCAAAACAGCAACATCCTCATGTAAATAGAGGAAAGAAATCAGCCTGGACATAAAGCTGAATGCCATAAATGCATATGATTTTTCTTTTCTTCCTTTGGGGAGTGTATGAGAAAGAGAGTTGCTTTATTTTAAGTGCAGCAATTGTGGATGTCCTACTAATTTCCTAGGGCTGCTGTAACAAATTATCACAAACTGCTTGACTTAAAACAAGAGAAATGTATTGTTTCAGATTTCTACAGGGTAGAAATAGGAAATCAAGGTGTTGGTAGGGCCATACTCTCTTCAAAGGCTCTAGGGGAAGATTCTTCCTTACCTCTTGCTAACTTCTGCTAGTTGCCAGCAATTCTTGGCATTCTTTGGCTTGCAGCTATATCATTCCAGGCTCTAACTTATTCTTCACATGTTTCCTCTCTGTGTCTGTGTGTCTCTCTGTCATTATGTGTAATTTTTCCTTTTTATAAAGACACTAGTCATTGGATTAGGGCCCACGCTAAATTAATTCTCTTAACCTGATTATGTCTGCAAAGATGGTATTTCCAGATAAGGTCACATTCACAGGTACATGGTATTAGAACTTCAACAAATCCTTTTTGGCATATAATTTAACTTACAACAGATTTGTATAGGTTGAAAAATGTATGTATGTGAGTTGGCAAGAAAGACAATGTAATCGAAATCTCTTCTTTTGGTTTATTTCACTCACCATTCTCTTTGGAATACAGCCTTACAATCTCCAGTCACCTGAATCTTTTTATGGCAGCCCATATCTCAACTACATGAAATAGAATTTGTCGTGAATTTCCATTCAGGTCAATGACACTTTTGTGGTTCTCTAGTAATGGCGTTTGGTGCAATGGTAAAAATAGTAAACATGCAAGCCAATGTAGAGTACTAACTATCTTTTTCAATTTCCAGCCAAATATAAAGGAGAAAACACTTCTCAATTTTGGAAGAAAAGGAACATACAAGTTGGAATGCTTGAGGTATCAAAACAAGCAAAAACTCTTGTCAAAATAAGGGATAATGGGACAAGAGGCAATTCTGTAATGGTGGTATAAAGACTCTGAAAATTCATTCATTCATAAAAGCAGCAAGACCACAGGCAAAAATTGTGAAAATCAACTTTTTTCAGAATTCTGAAAATTAATCAAAAGTTTGCAAAAATTCCATGGGCACGTACTCAAAAAAAAAATGACTGAATATCCATAGGAATGAGATTTGTAGTGTTTTAACTTATCCTATCTCATACCCCTCTTCCAACCTCCATAGTAACCTTGAGAACAGCTGCCTCAAAACCAGGGTGTCCATGTAAACCAGTAGTCTAGTAGCCTTTGGAGGAAGTAGAGATGATTTGGATCTCCCCAAAACTCTCTGCCCCAAGGAGTGTCAATATTTGACCTGTGTGACAGTTCCCTGGAAAAGCACCATTCACAGAGCTTATTTTCATTTGACTACACTTAGAGCTTCTCCAGTGGGAAAAGTCCAAATCCCAAGGCAGGAGTTAAAAACAATGAGAGACAATTAAATAACATCAAGTTGTTAGAGATGGTGATATCAAACATGGAGAAAGACACAATATTTACAGGGAAAATGCGGGGAATGAGATATCTATGGTGGAGGATGGAATGAAAAACTCTGACAGATTAATGGAAGGTGGGAAGGCCAGACACATATGTGGGGCCAATCAGTCAGGAAAGACCTTAAAAGGCTCTGGCTGGCCTTGAGGTTCTTCAAGAACAGGAAGGCTAAGAAAGAATTGCAAACTACAGAGCATTAAGGCATGATCCAATAAAGACACAGAGCATCTCTGAAAAGGCCAGGTTCAAGGCATTTAAAATGAACTCTGTTCAATCACTCATAGAATACTAAGCTGAGTTTAGACTTCACTGCCCACAAATGTCAAAAATATGGATGCTAGAGGATTAGTCCAAGAAAATCACTAAACAAATGAGTAGCAAAACAACTAGCCTTGGGGAGGGGTATTTATTTCCCTAGTTCCTGCAGTATATTATCTATAATGTTGAGGGGGGTTTTAATGTTTTTTTGTGGGGTTTTTTGTGAGGAAGATTTGCCCTGAGCTAACGTCTGTTGCCAATCCTCCTCATTTTTTGCTTGAGGAAGATTAGCTCTGAGCCGATATCCATACCAATCTTCCTCTACTTTGTATGTGAGATGCCTCCACAGCATGGTTGATGAGTGGAGTAGGTCCATACCTGGGATCCAAACCCACAAACCCTGAGCTGCTGAAGCACAGCGCATGGAGCTTTAACCACTTGGCCACAAAGCTTGCCCCTATAACATTCAGTTTTTAGTTTAAAAAAATGAGACATGCAAAAATACAGGAAAGTATGGCCCACATACAGGTAAAAGAAAAGCAGTCAATAGAAACTGTCCCTGAAGGAGCCCAGATTTTCAATTAATTCTACAAGGACATTGTCAGCAATTATGAATATCTTCAAATAAGTAAATAAAATCATGTATAAGGGACTAAGAACAGCATGAGGAAAATATCTCACAAAATTAAGAATATCAGTAAAGATTTAGAAATATAAAACAGACTCAATAGATATTTTGGAGTTGAAAAACACAATAATAAATGAAGATGTACCATATAGTCTCAATATCAGATTTGAACTAACAGAAGAACGAATTCACAAACTTGAATTATCCAAGATGATTCAATTGAGATGATCTAGTCTGAGGAACTCAAAAGGAATGAAGAAAAGTGAACACATCCTTGGACACCTGTGGAACACCACCAAGTGGACCAACATAATCATAATGGGAATCGGTAAAGTAAAGGAGAGAGAAAAAGGCATAAAGAATATGTGTAAAAGCAGTGGCTGAAGCTTGTTCAAATTTGATCAAAAACAATAATTCAAATACACAAGAGGCTCAATGACCTCAAAGAAGGAAAAATTTAAAGAGATCCACACCTAAACATCATAAAGAGACTATCAACTCAATATAGATTGCTATACATGTAGAACACTTTCTAGGAACCTCATGGAAATCACAAAGCAGAAACGTATAATATAAATAAGCAAAAGGAAAGAAATCAAACATATTACTAAAGAAAGCCATCAAACCACAAGGGGAGAGACCAACAGAAAAAGGAAGGAACAGAGAATTACTAAAACACTCAGAAAAAAAGAGCAACAAAATAGCAATAACTACATATTTATCAATAGCTACTTTAAATGTCAATGGACTAAATCCTTGAATCAAACGGTTTATGGTGGCCGATTACGTAAAACTACAGGACCCATATATTTTCTGCATACAAGAGACACACTTCAGACCTAAAGACACTCACAAACTGAACGTGAAAGGATGGAGAAAGATACCCCATGCAAATGGCAAAGAAAGAAAGCGAGGGTAGCAATACCTACGTGAGACAAAATAAACTTTAAAACAACAACTGTAACAAGAGACAAAGAAGGGCACTACATAATGGTAAAGGGAACAATCCAACAAGAGGATATAACACTTGTAAATATCAATGCATCCAACATAGGAGCATGTAAATATATAAAGCTATTATTAACAGGCATAAAAGGAGAAATAGTACCACAATAATAGTAGGGGACTTTAACACTCCACTTACCCCAATGGATAGATCATCCAAACAGAAGATCAATAAGGAAACATCGGTCTTAAACAACACATTAGACCAGCTGGACTTAGTAAATATATATAAAACGTTCCATCCAAAACCCACAGAATACACATTGTTTTCAAATGCACATGGAATGTTCCCCAGGACTGATCACATATTAGGCCACAAAACAAGTCTCAATAAATTTAAGAAGATGGAAATAATACCAAGCATCTTTTCTGCCCACAGAGGTATGAAAATAGAAAGCAGCTACAGGAAGAAAATCAGAAAAGCCACAAATATGTGGAGATTAAACAAAATGCTACTGAACAACGATTGGGTCAATGAAGAAATCAAAGGAAAAATCAAAAAATACTTGGAGACAAACGAAAATGCCAAAATCTATGGGATACAGAAAAAGCGGTTCTAAAAGAGAAGTTTATAGCAATTCAGGCCTACCTCAACAAACAAGAAAAATCCCAAAAAAACAATCTAAAAGTGTACCTAAAGGAACTGGAAAAAGAAGAACAAACAAAGCCCCAAATCAGCAGAAGGAAGGAAAGAATAAAAATCAGAGCAGAAGTAAATGAGATAGAGACTAAAAGGCAATAGAAAAAATTAATGAAACCAAGAGCTGGTTCTTTGAAAAGATAAACAGAATTGACAAATCTTTATCTAGACTCACCAAGAAAAAAAGAGAGAAGTCTCAACTCAATAAAATCAGAAATGAAAGAGGAGAAATTCCAATGGATACTTCAGAAATACAAAAGATTATGAAAATACTATGAAAAGCTGTATGCCAACAAATTGGACAATCTAGAAGAAATGGACACATTCTTAGAATCATACGACCTTCCAAAACTGGATCAAGAAGTAGAGAATTTGAATAGATGAATCACTGGTAAGGAGATTGAAACAGTAATCAAAAACCTCCCAAAAAATAAAACTCCAGGACCAGATGGCTTCCCTGTGAATTCTACCAAACATTTAAATAAGACTTAGTGTATCTCCTTCTCAAACTGTTTCAAAAGACTGAAGAGGAAGGAGGCTTCCCAACTCATTCTATGAGGCCAACATTATCCTGATACCAAAACCAGACAAGGACAACACAATAAAAAAGACAATTACAGGCCAATGTGACTGATGAACATCAAGGCAAAAGTCCTCAACAAAATACTAAGAAATGGAATACAACAATACAGTAAAAATATCATACACCATAATAAAGTGCAGTTCATTCCAGGGATGCAAGGATGATTCAGTATCTGCAAATCAATCAACATGATACACCACATTGACAAAATGAAGGCTAAAAATCACAGGATCATCTCAATAGATGCAGAGAAAGCACTTGACAAGATACAGCATCCATTTATGATAAAAACTCTAAATAAAATGGGTATATAATGAAAATAGCTCAACATAATACAGGCCATATGACAAACCAACAGGTAATATCATTCTCAATTGAGAAAACCTGAAAGCTATCTCTCTAAGAACAGGAACGAGACAAGGATGCCCACTGTCACCATTCTTATTTAACACAGTATTGGAAGTCCTAACCAGACCAATCAGGCAAAAAGGAAATAAAAAGGATACAAAATGGAAAAGAAGTGAAACTGTCACTATTTGCAGAAGTGATTTTATATATAGAAAACCCTATAGAATTCACTAAAAAATTTTTAGAAATAATAAATAAATACAGTCAAGTTGCAGGATACAAAATCAACAAACAAAAGCCAGTTATGTTCCTATACACTAACAATGAAGTAGCTGAAAGAGAAATTAACAATCCCACTTACAATTGTAACAAAAAGAATAAAATATCTAGTAATAACCAAAGAGGTGAAAGATCTGTACGCTGAAAACTAGAAAGAAGTTGAATAAGACACAAAGAAATGGAAAGATATTCCATGGTCTTGGATTGGAAGAATTAACATAGTTAAAATGTTCATACTTCCTAAAGCAATCCATAGATTCAATGCAATGCCTATCAAAGTTCCAACAACACAGAAATAGAACATAATGCTAAATAAATTTATATGGAACAACAAAAGACTCCAAATAGCCAAAGAAATCCTGAGGAAAAGGAACAAAGTTGAAGGTATCACACTCCCTGATTTCAAAATATAGTACAAAGCTATAGTAACCAAAACTGCCTGGTACTGGCACAAGAACAGACTCAAAGATCAATGGAACAGAATCGAGAGCCAAGAAATAAATCCACACATGTATGGACAGCTAATATTCGACAAGGGAGCCAAGAGCATACAATGGAGAAAGGAGCGTCACTGCAATAAATGGTGTTGGGAAAACTGGACAGCCACATGCAAAAGAATGAAAGTAGACCATTATTGTACACCACACACAAAAATCAACTCAAAATGCATTAAAGACTTGAATGTGAGGCCTGAAACCATGAAACTTCTAGAAGAAAACATAGGAAGTACTCTCTTCTACATTGTTTTTAGCAGCGTATTTTCAAGTACCATGTCTGACCACGAAAGGGAAACAAAAGAAAAAATAAACAAATGGGAATACATCAAACTAAAAAGCTTCTGCACGGCAAAGGAAATGATCAACAAACCAAAAATAAAACCTAACAATTAGGAGAAGATATTTGCAAACCATATAGCAGACAAGGGGTTTATATTGAAAATATACAGAGAACTTATATATCTCCACAACAAAAAACCAACAACCCAATTAAAAAATGGGCAAAAAATATGAACAGAGATTTCTCCAAAGATAGACATATGGCCAACAGGCACATGAGAAGATGTTCAACATCATTAATTATCAGGGAAATGCAAATCAAATCTATGTTGAGATATCACCTCCCTCCCATCAGAATGGCTATAATTAACAAGACAGGAAACAACAAGTGTTGGAGAGGATGTGGAGAGAAGGGAACCCTGGTACACTGCTGGTGGGAGTGCAAACTGGTGCAGCCACTATGGAAAACAGTATGGAGTATCCTCAGAAAATTAAGAATGGATCCAGCTATTCCACTGCTGGGTATTTATCCAAAGAACTTGAAAACACAAATGCTTAACGATACATGCACCCCTATGTTCATCAAAGCATTATTCAGAATAACCAAGACTTGGAAGCAATCTAGGTGCCCATCAAGAGACTAATGGATAAAGAAGATGTGGTGGATATACATAATGGAATACTACTCAGCCATAAAATATGATGAAATCCGGCCATTTGTGACAACATGGATGGACCTTGAGGGTACTAGGCTAAGTGAAATAAATCAGAGGGAGAGAGTCAGATACCGTATGATCTCCACTCATAAGTAGAAGATAAAAACAATGACAAACAAACACATAGCTATGGAGATTGGATTGGTGGTTACCAGAGGGGAAGGCAGGAGGGAGCAGAGTGAAAGGCATGATTAGGCACATGTGTCGGTGTTGCATTTTAATTAGTCTTTGGGTGGTGAACAGGATGTAATACACAGAATTCGAAATATATTATGATGTGCACCTGAAGGTTATATAATGTTATAATCCAATGCCGCTGCATTAAAACAAAAAAGAAATTAAGTTTTTCTGCATTCCAACCAGATTGCTCTATTCTAAGATGTTAATTGAAAACCTCAGAGTAATCTTTAATAAAATTATTAAAAATACATTACAAAAAATAAAAAAGAACTGTTTCTATAAAAATTATCTATTCAGCACAAAAGAAAATTTTTTACAAGTTACATTTGATTAAAATTTCTTTAAGAACTAAAGTTTTATTAGCTAATAAAATGGCTACTTTGTTCAAATACTTTCTTTCCACTTGACACGATTACATTTCAGAGCAGAGCCTCACAATAACTTTCAGTTATAAATTTGTCACAGTACTATATTAATTTTTATGTAAAATTTAAGATGAAAATGCTCTAAAGTAAAATACATATAATTAGGTAATCTACTCATAAAGGCCAAGTTCACTGAAGGTGTAAACCAAGACGTTTTGACAGTTACCGTAATTTGGATTCAAATGCCAACTCTAAAAAGCAAGTATTTAAAATGTACATTTTTCCAAAAGGAAACCAACAAATTTATTTGTTTTTTATGGAGAAAGTGATTGACTTGTGACAGCAATTTAATGTGAATGTGCTCTTCATATGAGCCCATGGCAGGGATATGAAATAATATAAAATGTAGTTTCAACCAAGTTGGGAGAGTGCACGATACAAATATTGTTTCATGTCACTATTTTTTTAAAAAACAGAGCAGATACTGTAAGATAAACATATTCTGTGAAGCCTGTTACTTTGCGTCTTTAAGACTGCAGGTAAATGTAGCTACCATTATCCCAAACTTACCCTATACAAGAAAATGTTTGTTTCTCAAGTTTTTATACTGCACCAAAACATTTATGTCCTTTTGTTATCCTTTTTTTTTTTTTTTGGTAAGAAAACTGGAAGTATGAAAGCAGGTGATTAATTGATCTTATTCATCCAAACAAAATGAGAACGAGGGAAGTAACCCAAACTTCCATCCCGACCAGGGCCAGCTATATACCTTTGAGGTCCATTGCAAAACAAAAATACAGGATCCCTTGTTCAAAAATCTGGAAAAAATGTTAGTAAGGGCAGTACAATATAAAGCTTTTCCTTTTTCCATGGTCTTTTTCACTCTCAACTTGTCAAAATTTTTTAATATGCTATGCTAACTAAAGAAAATAAATCTAAACTATTAGCATGGATTTTACTATTTATCATTATATTAATGAATGCCAATTTTGAATGCAAACATCAGAATATTTAGTTCATATACAGAATCATCAAAATTATGCAAATTATATTTCTTTTCTTTCTTTTTTACTTTTTGAGGAGGATTAGCCTTGAGCTAACATCTACAGCCAATTCTCCTCTTTTTGCTGATGAAGACTGGCCCTGAGCTAACATCCATGCCCATCTTCCTCTACTTTATATGTGGGATGCCTACCACAGCATGGCTTGCCAAACGGTGCCATGTCCTCATCCGGGATCCGAACCCATGAACCCTGGGCTACCAAAGCAGAATGTGCTATCTTAACCACTGTGCCACTGGGCCAGCCCACAATTTATATTTCTTGGTTCATCCATAAATGATATTTCAAACTGGCTAGAGGCAACAAACCCAAGCTAGATTTAGAAGGTTGGAGGAAGAAGGTAGGGTTTCCATGGGCACAGAACAGGCTGAGGGAGTACTTGCTTGAGAATAAGAGTATTTGTGGGGTGAGGGCAGATTCTCACAAGTGCCTGGGGGTCCTGCCCCAGGAAAAGCTTAAAACTGATGGCTGATGCACTATGTTCCAGCTGGGGCACAGGAGTTAAGTCAGGCATATCCCTTTCCTACAAACCTTTTACCCTAAGCCACTGATGCTGGGCAATCTCCGTGGGTATTGCAACCACCTGAGCCAGATCCTCCCCACACCACTGAGAGTAGAAGAAAGTAGAGGTTGCTTGGTGGTACAGGGCCAGGGAGTGGGAAGATGGGCAGGGCCAGTTCACCAAGGAGAGAGGGAAAATGTGGACAACCTATCCATGTAGATGAGGAGGTAACAAGTGGGTATGACCATGGCTGAGTTCAAGCTCCAAGACACTGGAACAAACTTCATTGTCTCAGCGAACATCACTTAGAAAATACACATTTGAAGACAAAATTAGTAACAATTTAAAGACAATGACTGCAAACCATTAAACACCAAGCATGTGGCCCTTCTGGTCCCTGTGTGACTATACTATTCACACATCGAAGGAACCAGACCTGACCAGGACATTGTGAAATTAGGAGGATGTTAGGAGAAACCAAGTATCTATTGCAGTTTGTTAAGGAGACAAACATTGAAAGAGACAATATAGATGCCTAGAAGTAGGTTTTCAGTGTGTCACAGTCTGTACACTTCTAGAATTGTATAGTTTGACATTATATTGAAGCCAATACTAAATTCAGTGAATGTACTTTCTGTTTGTGCATAGTGCCTGGTTATTGGACCATATGAGAGCCGGAAAAAATGAAACAGGGTCCAGAATATCCTGTGCAATATTCTTCATGGGAAAACTTAAAAGTCAAAATATTTAAACAAAACTGTCAGACATTTAAAAACCTAGGTATGTTTTTATGAGAAAAAAGTGAAAGCAAATATTTTAACTGATTTTTTGAGTACAAGTTTGCTATTATCAGTTCAAATAACATCACAAATTCACTTTCATAAAGTTTGAAAATATTGTACAATATTACATATTTACAATAATATACGTGTATGCACATGTATTTTTTACATAATTTATATTATTTACATAATATTAAACCAAGCTTATATGTGCCATGTAAAATCCAGATAAAGGACCGATAAAATAGATTTATAAACTTGAAAACGCACACAAACATACACACGTGTGTGTCTATTTGTATGTTTCAAAAGTCATATACACTTCTCATCTGACGTACCTTCCTGTAAATAATTAGCAATGTGAATAAAAATTTCCTCACGTATGTAAATTATTCCCTCATAACAGGGATTTACTTTATAACTCAGTCTTCCTTCAGATGAGAAAGATTCAGTTCTAAGGGCTGAAGTTGAAAAGCCAGAATTAAATCTTAGAAATTCTGACTTCAAATCCAAGGATATTTATTGTATGCCAATAATTATTCATTTTATAGGATTAAATACAAACTCTCAAAACACTGATGTTTTCTTAAAAGATTATCTTAAAGAAAGAAATATCTTCAGGAGAGAATAGATAGCCGCCTACCTAAAAGTGATTCTTATTTGGTGATAGGTAATGACCTTGAGATGCTGAAGTCATTTTATGAGGATATTTTCATTCCGTGAATATTTGAGCTTCTTCATAACATAGACATTTCTGAAAAGAAACAAACACATTAGTTTTGACTAGCACATTTGCATTTCATATTATGCTTCAAGTGGCAATGAAAGCAGAAAATAAGGGGATTTTGTAAGCTAAAGGAGAGGGTTTTGTGCATGTAAATTATAAGATAATGCTGACTTTGGGGAAGACATCAAACATATACAGTACGTTATTACCATCTGTCCTGAATGACCTCCATCTGCCCAGTTGAATCATTAAAATGTTCTACAACTGCCAAGCGTTAGTGTTTTCCCAACATGGCTGACATACTGGAAGGAATTCTAACCTCACAAGGTGCTGCTTTGAAATTTGGGCTTGTCAAGAAAGTAAAACCAAAAGAAAGACATTTTTAAGCATTTATTATCAAAATCACATAATTTAGCCACATGGCAATTTTATTCCATGAAGTACCTTTATAAATTGTTAATAGAGCACATCAATGGCTGGAGTGTAGGTATTGTACAGAGAAGGACCCAACACGGTTTACAAAATATTGATAGTATTATAACTCCTCCCTTTTTTTACTTTAAAATTAATATAATGTATTAGAAGACTCAGAAAAATATAATAAAGAATAATTAAGGGCTCATAATATGATAATATACTGTGACTTGAACATAACTATTGTAAATATGATGGCATGTTCCTTTACAAACTGTTTTTCTGTGTATATTCAGATGCATTTTCACATAATTAGGATTATATTAAATCAAATTTTAATTTTTTAAAGCATCAGCACAATGCCTGTCAATATTAAAAAATACGATGTTAAAACTATGGAAAATCAAATGAGATCTATGTATTTGATTAAATTTGCTGTTATTTGGGATAAATTTAAGGATAATTCTGTTACTCATGCATTATTCTAAAGGATACAGAAAAAATCCAGGAGGGTAAGTATTTCAAAACTATTAATGATTAACCAGGTATATACATTCCATTTTATGGTTTAGTTTATATCTCATTTTCTGATTTTATTTAAAAATTATATAATTTACATGTTATCTAGATATAATGATATATCTGAATGCTCCTCGTATCCAGAGAACATGCTAAATGATCACACACCTCCATTAATCCATAGTTCATAGATATCGTGGCTCATGTTTCCTTTGGTGTCATTTATAGATATATGAATTTCCACACTCAAGCTCAGGACTGAATAACTCTCAGTGGTCTCAGGTGCTTGGCTTCGTGATGTTTTCCCAGGAGGTGAATTTGGCTTCCAGTTTGGTTGCAGTTCTTTTAATCCCATTCCTAATCCTTTTTGGAGTAAAAGCCAAAAAGCATAGTAAATTGTAGCCAGAAGTGTTTTTTATGTATTTTTTTAATGATCCAGTCAAATGTGAATTAGATGAAGATATGCAACAGCGTGATTTTGGAAAAATATGGATTTGTCTCAAATCGTTAGAGCAAAGCCAAGCCATAAAGAAAAATAAGTATCATGCACTTGCTTATGAATTTCCTGTTAAAGAATAGCTAAATGGAGATAACACATCTACGTGTATAGCAGGTGGTAACAGTGCATATTGTTGAACTTAAGTAAACAAAGTATTATATTTTGCATTCAATGAAAATGGTACCTTAGCTGTGCCTTCTAAGGTATGCCATTATTTAGGTGGGAACAAAGATACCATTACAAAATTCATACCTCCAAGCAATACCTATACAACCGTACAACAAGGAATTCATGGATTTCCTGTTGCATTCAGGGCAGACATGAATAATAGCGGGGCACCTTTGTTGAGAAAGTAGCAATGAACTCATGGATCTAGTATTATTAACAGATCCAATTTCATTGGACCTCTATCCCATGTCAGTTATACGTTTAGAATCCAAATATTCTCAGTGCCACTCAACTGTGCCAGTGGCATAGTGGTTAAGTTCCTGTGCTCTGCTTTGGCAGCTGGGGGTTCATGGGTTCAGATCCCAAGAACACACCTACACCCTGCTCATCAAGTCATGTTGTGGCAGAGTTCCACATACAAAATGGAGGGAGATCGGCACAGATGTTAGCTCAGTAACAATTTTCCTCACCAAAAAAAAAAAAAAAAAAAAGAATCCAAATATTCTCTAACAAGTACCAAATATCAAGACTCTTTTCTGTTAGAAAAGTTGCTATTTTTCTGGTTCTTTTAGAAAAAGTGGTGATCTGGATACATGTTCTTCCAGGATTCCTGTTATGTTAGGTTAAAAGGACAACACACGTAATATCAAGAAATAAAGCAAATTGTTAGGACCTTGTGGCAGAGGAGACCCTGTCCATGTCTTGAGGGGGCCGGGAAAGCAAGAATCTGGATTCTTAATTGAAATCTCATAAAGTTTAAACGTCAATAACTTACTAAAATTCTTAAAACACTGCACATATCTAACCACAGGTGCCTGTTAGCTACAGGTTGATACTTCCACTAGAATTTTACATATTTAAATTAGGTACTTGATTACCAGAGTCACAATAGCAACCAATTTTAGATACAGGAATTCATATCACTTTTCCCTAGTTTAAGACCTTGCTATTTCTTGCTTTACTACTTAAGAAGCTCCCATATTGTTTCAGGACTCCAGTCTCTTTTCCAGCATTCCATCTGCCATTTTCCTACCATTTCCCAGAAGCAGAGAGAAGTGGTCTGCATTGAAGCCACCCAATGCTGCAGAATGGATTTAATTCCTGGTTGTGCGACCCCCATCCCGCCCCAACACTGTGACTTAGAGACTCTGTAAGCTACCCCAATACCCTTTAACACTTCTTTTTTTTCCTTAAAATAATGGCTTCCTAATTTGGTAACTAAGAACTCTAAGGCTGGAAACATTTCTCTCATATTCAGAATATACAGATATGTACACACACATATATATATTAGTCATTTGAGTGAATAATTTAATCATTCATATTATATATATGCGTATATATAGTCAGTTACATTTGTTCTCTGTTTATCCTCATATCAAATAATAAGAAATTAATCTTTTAAGCAATATTTTGTATATCATCTTTTAAAAATGTTCATACAATAGAGGAAATCATGCACACAATACACTGGCATATTCTAAAAATTTAGTCTCTATAAGTCATGTCATTAGCCCATATATACTTTACAAAACGTTATAATAAAGCAATACATAAGTAACGTTTTGCAGTTTCTTTCCCAGTGAATTGTCAAAGTTGTAGTATGAAAAGTCAATGTTCCTCTGAAAAAGGAAGAATTCTGGAACTTTATCCTATCCATCTGGTAAACTCTGACTTTTTAGGTGCTTCTCCTATGAGTTAGTAGGAAAGTTTTACTCAATGACTGCATTGAATAGATCTCAGCTTATAATGTCATGATATAACACAAATTCCCAGAAATAATTTAATTTCACTGAAAATTGCACAAAAAGAGAGTCTAAAGAAAAATGTCTTTCCAAAATTTAAGTGAATACCATTTGTACTTTCACAATAATTAATTGGTTATTAAATTACTGCAAAGTTTAGAGAATTCAAGTATTTGGCATTCATTCATTAAAGCTATATTGACTATTTACACTTTGCCAGGCACTTTGGCAGGGCTGAGCACATAAAATTACACAAAATCTACTGTGTTACTTCAAGAGATGATCAATTAACTGGGGGAAAGAAATGTAGAAATAATAATGGTAAAGCTGTACTGTAGATGCACCATATGTATATGTATATGTACGCATTATATATATATAAGTATATGTGTGTGTGTGTGTGTGCAGACTTGCTTTCTAATCATAGAGAACAAAGCACTCCTCTCTACCTTCAAAATAAGGAAAGGTTTCCAGCGTTGTTGCACTTGAGTTACATTGTCCATCAGTTATGATGATCTCATGGTAAACCAGGGAGTACACTTAATACTTCCGCTGTACTATTTCATTTGTTTTTATTTAATATACTCATCACCTTGTATAAGCCAGTATCCTTTTCTCTATATTTGAGCAAATAAAACCAAGAGTAATACTGGTTAAGTCATTTTTTGAGGTTTATAACTTTTAAGTGTGAGAATTGGCATCCCAACCCGGAACTTAGTCACTCCAACACCTTCTCCTTAACATTCTAAACATCGGTGAAAAATGTTTTCAGCCTTAAAATAGTTAAAATAATACCTGCATTAATGCAAAAGTAATTTTATAAATGAACAGTGTTGGTTTGCTTTGCTTTATATTTTTTTTAAGTGGGTAGTTTTTAAAGAAGATATTGCTCACAGAGCAATAGAGAATTATTGGTTTGGTTTGCTATGAAATTTTAATAGTAATTTTTATATGGACAGTGTAGAATAACAGGAACAGTATGGAAAAAATTTAAAGGTATCTCCTAAAGTCATATTTACATGACAGATGATAGATCATCAATTGATTGATCAATACAGATAGATAGACACAGACAAGGAGACGAAGAAACAAAAATTGAGAGAGAGAAAGAAATAGAGAGAGAGAGAGAGAAAGTTTGTCTGTGTGCTATGTCTGCCCTTAGGGGAATATTTGAGGAGCAGATTGGAGTGGTTTAGAAGAAAGAGATTAGAAACTGGTTTGGATACAATTTATAAAATGTATTATATTGATCCTACATGCTCCATGCAATAATCAGTAATCATTTTTTTAAAGGGCCAGATAGTAAGTGCATATTTTTGTCTCTATCACATAGAGCCATACACATATCACATAGGATCATACAGTCTCTTTCACAACTACTCAACACCCCCTTTGCAGCCCAAAGGCAGCCATAAACAATATGTAAATTACCTTGTGTGTCCCCTGTGTGAGCAACCACTCCCCTCCCCTACACATGGCAAGCAGTATGTTTTTCATCCCTATAGGTTTATCTTCTGCAGAATGTCATATAAATATGGAGCCTTTGGGTCTGACTTATTTCACTAACAAAGACATGTAAGATGCAACCATATTGTTATGTGAATAAATAATTTGTTCCTTTGATTTTAGGGTAGTATTCCACTGGATGAGTGTATCACAGTATATCCATTCACATGTAGAAGCAAATCTGTACTACTCAATTTTTGGTAACAATGATTACACAGCTGTAAACATATACAGGATTTTGTATAAACATAAGTTTTCCATTGACTTTAGTAAATACTTAAAAGTAGAGTTGCTGCGGCTGGCCCAGTGGCCTAGTGGTTAAGTTTGTGCCTTCCACTTCAGCAGCCCTGGATTCACAGGTTTGGATGCCCAGCATGGACCTAGCACCACCTGACAAGCCATGCTGAGGCAGCGTCCCACATAAAATAGAGGAAGATTGGCACAGATGTTAGCTCAGTGACAATCTTCCTCACAAAAAGATTTTTAAAGAAGTAGAGCTGCTGAGTCAAATGGTAAATACATGTTTAACTTCAAAATAATTTGTCAAAATGTTTTACAAAGTAGCTGCACCATTTTGCATTCCCACAAGTAATGAATGAAAATTTCTGTTGCCCTATTTCTTGTCATTTGTTACAGTCAGTCTTATTTTTTCAGCTATTTGAATAAATGTGTAATGGTTACACCTTGTGGTTCTAATTTGCACTTTTCCTGAAGACTAATGACTTTGAGCAACTTTTTATATGCCTAATTGCCAACTGCTAATTGGGTTGTTTGTTTTCTAATTGTTGAATTTTAACGTTTTAAATTATTAGAAACAAAGATTTACTGTTTTAATTTATAAAGTAGAAATATAGACGTGGCATAAATCAAGAGATAAATGAGTTTCTGCACATAAAGTGCTTTACACATAATATACATTTAGTGCACACTGTCTTTTGTTATTGATGTTTCATAGAGGGAAACATAATGTGCCTCTATTAATTTAGATTTTTTTATAGGCAAAAATTCTCTTTTTAATAGATATATGCTAAGATGATCTATGAAATTTAAGTTTTAAAGAGCTAATCATAAATCATGAGCTTTTTCTTAAGGAACACAAACTCAAGGTATTGTAAGTACATATAGTCTGGTCATCTGCTCTTCACCAAAAACCAAAAAAATGCTAAAAACATTATTGTTGAAGATTAAATTATCTAAAATGTGATGTTGATTTTAGAGAGCTAGGATTATAATTTTTGGTTTACTTATCTGAAAAGACATATTAGAAAATAATTACATTTTTGGTAATCAAGTGAGCATTTTGCTTTCTCATGTCCCACCTGGTAAAAAGAAATGTAAAATTACGGTATAGCTTTAATTATAAAGCAATTGTACTTTTACCGTTAGAGAGCCATTCTCTTAACATATTGTTCTATTTGGTTCAAAACTAAAACTTTGTATAATAAGAGACTTTTCATTGGACTCTGTCTTATCAATGGGAATATGGGTGATTTGTTTCTCATGTGACTGTAATCATCGATCATTAGTGCCCTGGTTTCTGCCCTGTGGATGTGAACCATTGTGTGACTAAAGAATGATGAAGACTCCTTAAGCAGTGATCAAGATTAGCTTCTCATGTCTCCAGAACAATCCAGGACAACAGAGTGGAATTGAATTGTCATACTTAACTCCAGAGTATAACTTCTGGGACTGCTACACAAAGATCCAGGTCATTTAGCTTTGGATAGTGTTCTCTGTCGATTTGTAGTACATTAACTCTCATTTTATGGTGAGAATTTCATTCCATGTTTCAAAAAATATATACTAGACATAAAACTGTTTACAATGTTTGATCCATTTACATATGGATAGAAGATATAAAACTTTTTCCAAATACTTCCAGGACATAAAAATTCCCAATAAGAAAACAATGTTATACAAAATCTAAGAAACGAATTGAAGTTCTAGGTTCTCATTTAAACTAGTAAAATAATGCAGATAAAATGTATTTTGAGAGTGCATAAAAGGTATTCATTTATACTTTACTTCAGTTATGCCTTTATTAATTTCCAAACTCATTCACATATCCACATATTTATTCTGAAATGTTTACATGCATTCATTTTAAAACGTCTATAATAGGTATATTAAGAGCAAGGCATTTTGTAGAAAAGCATAGTGGATTCAATGGTCACATACATGTATTATTCAATTCAATTTAAAAGTCCCACAGTGGGAATACTTGTTCTGCAGTCTATAAAACCCAAAACAAGTTAGGATTTTACAAAATCCCAAACTGGTTTTTAAGTGGAAATAAATGTGATGTATTTATCTACCCAACTTTTTTTCTAAATATATTTAGGTTTTTAATCAAATATGCTTTCTCAAAGAAGAGAAGAAAAAACAGAAAATTTTAAGATTTTAATCCTCACATTTGAGAGAAAAAAGAAGAAATCTAAGGAGATTAAATTATCTTCCCCAAATAACTCTATTAATTTATGAAAGTCAGTGTTTGAAACTGGGTCCTCTGATTTCCAATTAAGTTACATAATGAATGCTCATTATTATTAACACGTTGCTTTTTAATTTTTCTCATAAACTTGAATTATTCCCTGTTATTTTAGATCATGAATATTCAAATTTTGTTCATTTAATGACACAATATTTATATGTGTTTAAGGTAGAGGTGAGTTTACATAGAGTCAATTCACTCTGATATTAAAAGCCAATTACCAAATTATTTGGGGGAAATTTACTTAAAATAAGAATTTTTAAAATCCTGAAGTAATTAAAAAGATTACAAAGAATCTTTAACCTGCCTTCACATATGCATTTTCCCCAAAGAGTTTTGCAAGCTGTAAATAATTTGGAGTCATTTTTTATATAGAGGTAATTGATTTCATAGGGATTAATACTAATGATTAGTATTTATTTCATCCAAATTATGTCTAATTAAAACATTGTCTGACTTATTAATAACATGTTAAATATTTTGCTTGGCATACATCGTTAGGTCTTTGAGGTTGTGCAATGGTATGAATAAGATCATCTTTTAATATTTTGTAAGGAGCGCTGCTTTACAAGTGTTACTACTTTTGCTCCATTTTTGACATCAACATCTTAACGGTGATAATTAGACCAGAAATATTAACTCCAGGTCTGTTATATAATCACACTCTCAAGCGTCTCCAAGTTGATTTATTTGGTGACGTTATGAAAATTGTAAAAGGAATTGTTAAGTATATATCTTGGATAATAAATCTTGGCAAATCATTGATGTAGCTATGCAGAAGATAAAGAGAGAGAGAGAGATGTTTAGCAACTCTGTAATTGACCGCAGGTTTTTGGTTAAATATAGAACTGATGAGAACCTTACAGAATTTGTTGCAATGAAGAGAATTAATAGCTTACAATCGTGTTTTTCCCGTCTGAATTCTGAAACATTCAAAATAAACACAGAAGTAAGGCATAATGAAATCTAAATGTGAACTTCATAGCTGCTGGAGTTGTTGGCCTCAGTGCTTAGCAACAGGAACTTCACCTGCACCCCAGTACATGGTAGGCTTGCTAAGTCAGTCACATGTGGAGGAGGGACTTTGCTAAATTTACAAGATGGCAGAGGGCAGATCAGAACTCATACTCATTCCAGGCTGAGACATCCTAAAGAGAAAAAACAAAAAGAGGCCGGAGGGGATGAACTATGCTAGTTCATTTCCATCTTCCAACATCACCAATCACGTAAGTCACCCATCCCCCACACCCCCTCATTAAGGAAAGACTGAATAAGGGGAGGGAGTGGTAGCTAATAGATATGTAGATGTCTTTTTATATGGAGTGGCATAGTATGTCCTTGTCAATCTAAATTTCAAGGAAACATTTTATCCCAAGCAAAGCAGAAAGACTGGCAAAGAAAAACAACACATTTGGGGATACCAGAATTGTTTTTCATTGTTTTTTAAGGAATCTCTTGTTTTCAGCTTGGGCACTCTGAGCTAAGGAAGAATATTGAGGACAAGGATATGAAAAATTGCATATTGAGCAAGGGAATTCCTCCCATGTGACATAGATGGGAATCTATTATGAGAACAAAGTATGTACTAAAATATTTTTATAGATTTTTGTCTTCAATATTTTTATAGTCTTGAGTTCCTCTTATGGGCCTCAATTTTGAAACTTGACCCAAGATTATTTTATTTAATTAAGAAATGCAGATGGTAATTTTTTCATGAGACACAAATATTTTTCATTTGAATGAGAAAAAAATGACACAATGTTAAGGAAAAATAAATTCTCAAAGTAGGTAACTTGCAGTAACCAGTGAATATTGACTAAAATACTTAGACATAGGTAATAATAACAATTTAAAATGCAAACTAAGAGTTATCCTAAAATTTATGTCCTTGTGCCTTCAAAAATTAAAATTCTAAATTATCTCCTTAAACTTCATTTTATACACTCTTCAACTTCCTATTTGCCTCAAGTTTTCAGAAGACATTAAAATATGTGATATTATTAAAAGGAAGCAAGAAATATATTTTAGATAATAAAATTAAGCATATAATTTGTTGGGGCTGGCCCAGTGGTGCAGCGGTTAAGTTCTCATGTTCTGCTTCAGCTGCCCGGGGTTCGCCAATTCAGATCCCAGGTGCGGACATACACACCACTTGTCAAGCCATGCTGAGGCAGGAGTCCCACATATAAAGTAGAGGAAGATGGGCACTGGCTCAGGGCCAGTCTCCCTCAAAATAACAAAAACAAAACATATAATTTGTTAAATTAATAGAATTTTGTTGAACAATTTTTGATAATTGAACTTATATTTTTGACATAAATGTTTTTGCATAAGGTCTTCTGAAGGAGATTTTTTTTTAAACTGTGGAGTATTTGGGTAAATAGCCCCAAGTTATCAGAATGAGAGGCATTTGACTGCCAAGCAGGCTTTAGAAACATTAACGTACATTTTTCAACATCAAAGATTTATGTGTAAGAGATTTGTGTTCATTTTATTTTAATTAGAGCAAACAACTTGCCTGTGGGGTATCTAAACTTAGAATGAATTTGACATCCCAACACAGTTTATATTCTCTAAGGAAAAATTAAAGAAATCTAAAGAATTTTCTTTTTGAAACTCCAAATCACAAAACAAAACAGTTCAATTTACTTTGGGTCTCAGAGGCATGTTTATGTCTTCAGGGTCTATCACACCATATCATTTCTGCATCCTAAGAAAAAAAGATTATGGTTCAAAAGTTCACCTGTGTACCATCTTTGCAATTTTTCTTTAGATCTGTAGATCTAACACTCTTCTGAAATAAAAGCTTCACTGAAAAACAAGTTCAAATTTGTTGCATGCTGGAATGAACGGCTAAAAGGGATGCACTAAGATGTGGAGCATAATTGTGCAAAGTAAATACTCATCAAATGTGTCATAACTTTGCTAAATTTACTTTGTTAAATGGCCAACATGGGAGAATGATTTTTGTTTTAAATTCTCTAAAAAGAGAAATAGCTCAGAATGTAGAAAAGTTTGCTTCTTCCTATATAAACCAAATCAAACATTATGTATAATACATTTTATCTATGTGCTTTCTTTTTTTTTTTTGGCTGAGGAAGATTGGCCCTGAGCTAACCTGTGTTGTCAATCTTTCTCTTTTTGCTTGAGGAATATTGTCACTGAGCTAACATCTGTACCAATCTTCCTCTATTTTGTATGTGGGATGCCACTTCAGCATGGCTTAATGAGCAATGTGTAGGTCTGCACGTGGGATCTGAACCGGTGAACCCTGGGCCACCCAGATGGAGTGTGTGCACTTAACCACTACACCACCAGGCTGGCCCAACCTATGCACATTTTTAGTGAACCTGTCATTATTGTTCATATAATCAATACTGAATTGTTTTAGGATAAATACATCTTTTTTTGATTTTTAATCTCAATCAATACCTATGAGTTGATAAAAGTTGGATAACAATAAATCAAAACTGAAATAATTATAGAATAAGCTGAATTATAATTTGTGTTCAAACATTGAAAAAATTACTATGGATTATGATGAAAACCATTACCTTTCATAGGTATTTACTTGTCTTTCAAGGTCTTTAGTGGATACAAAATTTAGACATAAAAAACCTAAATTTATTCTCTTCAGTGCTGTCAACAAGTTCTCTAATTTCACTTAAACATTTTTTACTGTGAATTTACCTAGTGTTTCACCGGAGGCGGGCTGTCCACTAACATAGGTTCCTGTTCCTTATTTTTTAACACTCTTAAATCAACCTGATCACACCCAACTCCCGTCCAGAGGCTAATGTTAGAGTACTCGGCTGGCAGCGATGCTTGCCTGCAGTAATTCCAAAGGTTGTACCAGAAAGTATAAATAATTTTGGCTATTACAAGTCTCTTTATGGTTATATTTCTATCTCTGTGTTTCCTTACATATGAGAGAGAGAGAAAAGATTGGGCTTGAAAAAAATTAGCTTTCAATTAAGAACACGCTAAGGGCTAGGACTTTACTCTTTCTTAGACATGTGACCTTTGGCAGGCCAGCCACTTAGCTTCTCAGTTTCTGAGTTTCCTTCTCCGTACAATGAAAATAACAGCAGCTATCTCACACATTTTTTTCCGAAGATGTAAAATTATTTTTCCCTAAACCCCTGGCTAGTTTATCACTGTGATAATGATGAATATGCTTTCATTTGTTTAGAGGTTCAAAAAAAGAGAAATGTAGAGTTTGTGTAAGATAAACAGCGATAAAATGAAAACATAAAATTTGGGCGAAGTTCTATTTTTATTACCCTTGAACATTGTTCTTACAAAAGACACTGAGCTTGTTTCTAGTCCTGGTTCTCATAGTAAGATAAGACTTTGATACTTTTTTGGAGCTATCTTACTTTTTAAAGAAACAGGAAATAATTTATTACCCAGAGACTGAAGTGCAACTTTGTTTTGATTTTCCACTCAACATATTTTAATAAAATATTCTCTTCTCTGTGGTGATTTTTAAACAGCTTTTTTTTAGGCGTTGGATTTTTCCATTCTTAAAATTTTTTTATCATACTGCAAACAATAGCTTTTTTTTAAATTACAGTGCAAAGCATATATAATTAACCATCTTAACCATTTTATTTTTGAAGAAGAAGATTAGACCTGAGCTAACATCTGCCGCAAATCCTCCTCATTTTGCTGAGGAAGACTGGCCCTGAGCTAACATCCATGCCCGTCTTCCTCTATTTTATATATGGGGTACCTGCCACAGCATGGTTCAACAAGCAGTGTGTAGGTCCACACCCAGGATCCGAACTGGCAAACCCTGGGCCACCAAAGTGGAAGGTGTGAACTTAACCGCTCTGCCACCAGGCTGGCCCCACCATCTTAACCATTTTTAAGTATATAGTTTCATGCTACTTTGAACCAACCTTAAATAATTATGAATGAAAATGAATGAAATTAAATACATTCAATAACATATTTTAGGTATTATACTATTATTTTAGACTCATTTGCCTTACTGACACATATATTAGAAATATATACAACAGAAATACCACACTCAAAATAGGTTTATAAAAAGGTTTATGGGACAGGTCCATTTCTCTGAACCAGGTTTACTAAAGTGCTACCTAATAAGCAAAGTATTGTATTTTTAAAACATGAAGAACTATATAAATACAAATATCAATATAAGCAGCTTTATTTTTCTCAAAAAGGCACATGGAAAGGTAAAGTACTTAAATCAGAAGGTCCTAGCATTTCTATTTTCATTTTGAAATTTTGATTTTCATTAGATAGACTGCATGTCATTCGTTCAGCTTATGAGATCAGTGTTTTAAATATCCTGTTCAGTTTTTATCACCTTACTTTCTGCCTGCATCTTTCAGAATTGTATAACACTTTGGGAGACACTGAGTACTTTTCTATTCAAAGTTTAAAGAAAATAAATTTTCAAAAGTTTAGTTTCCAATCATGTTTAGCATAATTGAGATTATGATTAACAAATTCAGTAACCTCTAGTTAATTAGAGGGACTAGAAATCACATTTGATAATTGTGAAAATATTTCTTCTGTAAATATCAAAATAGCTCATATTAGCCAAAATTTACTTAAATATTTGTATCAATCTCAAGACAGGTAATGATTATGCAGTATGCAGAATAAGGGTCCTTCAAAGATGTCCATATTCTAATCCCCAGAAACTGTGAATACCTTACATTACAGGGAAAAGGGATTATGCAGATATTTTTAAAGTTAACAAGTTTAAAATAGGAAGATTATCCTGGATTATATGAGTGGGCCCAATCTAGTCACATTAGCTCTTTCTCAGAGAATTATCTTCCACTGAAGGCAGAGCATGCAACAAAAGGGTAGTCAGAGATAACTGAATCTTAAGAAGGACTCAACAGGTCCAGATAGTTGAAGCCTGAGGTCCAACACGCTAGATTTGAGATGCAGTGGCCCATGTGCAGAGACCACAGAGAGGCCTCCAGGAGCTGAGGGCAACCCGCTGCTGACATCCAGCAAGCAAACCGAAACACTTTTCTACAACTTCATGGAACTAGATGAGGCAACAAGCTGAATGAACCTGGAAGGAGATTCTTCCCAGAGCCTCATCAGAGCCGAACAGGCCAACCAAGGCAACCTGGACTTCTCACCTGTAAGAACGTGAGCTAATACATGAGCGCTGTTTTAAACTGCTAAATCTGTGGACATTTATTACAGCAGCAAAAGAAAACTAACAGAAAACATTGTGGGGATTTTGAACAATTTACTTCACTTTTATATGCCTTATTTCTCTCAACACCATGATGGGGACAATATGGGTACAAAAGAGAGAGAATTTTTATCTGAATGAAATGAAATACATTGTATAAAGCTCACAGGAGATTCTCGGCAGTTTTGACAATATTTAATACATAATAAAATGATCTTATTATGGCTATTAAAATATGGTGTTCCTCTTTATTTGTGGAACAGAAGTGGGAGCCAAACATCCAGGTGCTTTTGTGCATTTGTCATCCAAACAGCTTTCTCTTTCTCTGAGATAGGTGTGAGTAGGACTTCTATCCACAGAAAAGTTATTGAGCAATTGATAGAAGTAAGGGGATTGCTCTGTGGTGGTGATCACAAACTTGTAAATTGATACCTCATGGATTGGAATCTAGCTAATCGACACATTTTTGTGTGTGGGGTGGTTTACTCAAAATATAAAACGAAAGAATTATCTGCGTGGCTACTTTTGACGAATAATGAAGAGCAACTGCGCCTTTTACATGAGCCAGGTGCTTCTAATCCATCGCATGTATCCTGCCTTCTACTGCACTCAGAAATCAGTGTCTGACTGGTAGAATGTTATTTGAAGGTAGACTGTCATAAGTTAAAGATGCACACGACAAACTATAAACCAACCTCTAAAATAACAAAACAGTTATGTCTAATAGCCAACAAATGAAAAAATCAAGCCATAAAAATTAATCAATATGAGAAAAGTAGAAGAAAGAAAAATAGTGCACTACAAAAATCATACGGCAAAATAGAAAATGAGATATTAGACTTAATCATATAAATAATCCAATTAAGTGGAAATGACATAAAAATGGACTTAAACTTCAGAGATGATCAGATTGGATAAAAGAGTAAGACCCAAATGTATGCTTTTAAAAATACATGTTAAATCCAAAGACACAAATAAGCTAAAAATAAAAGGGTACTCTACTAACACATCAAAATAAGGCTGGAATGCTGTAAGAATATCAGAAACTGTAAGTTTTAAAACAAAGACTATAATCAGGTTTAAATAAATTCATTTCTTAATCACAAAAGGGTTAATTAATTAGAGGGTCATAACATTCTTAAATGTTGACACGCCTAATAACAAACTTCAAAATATGTGAAGCAAACCCGACAGAACTGCAAGGAAAATAGACATTCAACAAAATAGACATTCAACAGAGATTTCAATGTTCTTCTCCAAAAGGAGGGATGCAAAGTACAGAGATAAATTCAGTAAGAATTTTGAAGAATTGAAAAATACTATCAACCAACATGACATACTTGATATTTATAGAACATCCCACCAAAAACAGCAGAATATACATTATATTCGTGAATGAATGTAACATTTCTCAAAATGTGCTATATTGTGAACCATAAAATCACTCAATCTATTTATAAGAATGTAATTCATACAAAAATTAGTATCCAACGAAATTAAATGAGAAACAAATAACAGAAAAATTTCTTAAAAACCTCCAAATAATCAGAAACAAAATAGGACACTTCTGTATAACAAGTGGGTCAAAGAAACATTCAAAAGAGAAATTAGAAAGAATTTGGAACAAAATACATTTGAAACTACAACATATAAAAATTTGTAGTATGCTGCTAAAACAGCACTTGGCATGAAATTTATAGCATTAAATTTATATATCAGAAAAGAAGAAAGATAAAATCAGTGATCTCAGCTTTCACCTTAAGCTATAGAACAAAGAATGAATTAGGCTTAAAATAAGTAGATAAAAGAAAATAATAAAGATGAGAGCAGTAATCAGTGAAGCAGAAAAGAGACTAGAGATAATCAATGAAACCAAAAGCCAGTTCTTTGAGAAGATAAAGAAAATAGATAAACTTCTAGCCAGATTGTTCCAAAAAGTAGAATAGACACATGTCACCAATGTCAGGAATTAGAGAGATGGCATTGCCACAGATTATTCTGAAAGTCAAATGACAATACAGGAATATTAACAATTTTATACCAATAAATTTTACAACTTGGGTAAAATGTAAAAGTCCCTTGAAATACATAACCTAATAAATCATAGAAGATCAGCGTAACCTGAATAGTCTTATAATTATTAAATGAATTGTTTGTAATTTAAAAATTTCTCACAAAAAATGACAGATCCATATGTTGAATTCTACTAAAGATTTAAGAAAAAAATAATACAAATCCTATACAAAATCTTCCAAAAAGTTAGGGATGGGATTGCTTCCCAAGTCATTATAAGAGGTTATAATTCCATTGATACTAAAACCAGAGAAAGATGCTCCAAGGAAAAAAAAGTCCCTCATGAACATAAGTGCAAAAATCCCAAGCATATATTTAGCAAATAGAATTCAACAACATAAGAAGAATAATACTGCATGATCAAATAGGTCTTATTCTAAGAATACAAGTTTAGAATAATTTTTGAAAATCACATAACTCACCATATTAAAATACTAAAAGAAAAAACACATCATCATCATCTCTACAGATAAAGAAAAAAATATTTGACATAGTTTATCATCATCCCTGATTTTTAAAAGTCTCAGCAAACCAGTAATAGAAGGTATGTTCTCAACATGCTAAGGAACATCTTTGAAAAATTTATAGCCAACATCATACTTAATGGTGCAAAAATGAATTATTTCCACCAAGGATCAGGAAGAAGATAAGAACATCTGCTCTCACCACTTCTATTCAATATTATATTGGAGATTCTAGCTAGTGCAATCAGTCAAGAAAATAAAATTTAAACTTGTTTGCCTAGGAAATATCTTTCTCCTTCACCAAGCTCTCTATCAGAATGCTGATTTTGATCATTTATTCAATCCTCTCCCATACAACCATGTTCCTGGGAGTAACTTTAATCCACCCTCATTTCCAGAGAAAGACTTTTTGAACTAAGGTACTTCTGATTCTTACCACTTACTATTAGTTCATAAACAGACATGTAATCTGATTCTGGCAAATAGGACACCAGGTATCTCCTGTCCAGAACTTTCTGGAAGGAAAAATGTTTTCTTTCTTTAGAGGATCCACAATAAGAGTTACTCCCTTCTTGTTGTGTCTGGAGCACTGGGACCATAGTCATCTTATCTCAGCCTGAGGACAAAGCCACCACTCATACTGACAGAGGTAGAAGAGATTTACATTGCAATTTTGAGTTGGCAAATCAGCCAAATCTGAAGATTTCTCTTTCTAGATTACCTATTATATCTGGTAATATACGTCTTTATATTTTAAAGCCAGTTTGAGTGGATGTTATTGCTTCTTGCACTTGAAAGTATATCATATAGATTTTGGCACCAGAACATAGAGAGTGGTAGGTAACAGATGCTGAAATGTGAAATTCAGAGACGAGGACAGGGCCAGAGGAAGCTAAGGTGCTACATTTTCTGACTAAAAATTTGGTGACATTTGTTTTGTATTTCTTACAGTTGGTTCCTATATACAGAGCAACAAGTAAATCGGTAAAGTTGTGAAGCTCATCTTCCGTATGGCCACAGAGGGTAACAAACAGCGAAGGAAGACTTTCCCCAGAAGGCAGAGCCAGTGTCCATGTTGGACAATTTGACCTATAGAGTGTTTTGTCCCATGTACCCCTTTTATATTTGGAATTTTTGTGTGTGTGTAATTATCTATTCTTTATTCATAATTGTATACATTGTTGGTAGACAAATGTTTCAACTAAGATTCTATATGAGTTAGAATTTAACTAAATTCTGTGCCGTGAGTCATAAGAGATGGTCTTCTATGAATTTTTTGTAGAAAGTTTGCCGTCTCCAAAGAAAGAATGATAGAAAGGAGTGATTCATCATGTTTTTTTATCCCCCTAGATATTACCATGTTTAGACGATGGTTTCTGTCAATTCTCAGGATTCCAGCAACATATGGATGAAATCAACATTGAAATTAATACAGCAGGAAAAAAAAACTAATCTGGGTCCAAAGACATTGCTACATCACAGAATCAACCACTCATGATTCCTGCCCCATCACTAAACTGCTTATGAGAAAATTCAGGTGATCATATTGATATTAAATATTGTTTGCAACCAAATATATTCCAACTGACATAGCTACTAGTGTTTGACAAACAGACACACTAATGGTAATGGAATAAATCACTATAAATTTTTCTGATGGCAATTTGGCAATATGTAATAAAAATCTGAAAATTTCACTTTTCAATAAAATTTTTATCTAGAAATCTGTCCTAAGAAAATCATTTAAATTGAAAACAAGTATTTATGGCAAAATTTTCACTACAGAATTATTTCTAATAGTGCAAACTGATAAAAATGATAATCATCTATGATAGGCTGTTACTGAAGAGATGCATCCATAAAATTAATATTTACAGCCTTTAAAAAATGTTTTTGAGGTAAATTACATTAGCTTGGGGATATGCTTAGGGTATAGAGCTTAGTAAGAAATATGGCAATAATTTGTTTATACAAATTATTATTTATCTCAATTACGTTTAATACATAGAAATGTGTATAATGCTAATAATTGCTTTTGGGTGATGGAATGATGAGATTTTTTCAAAATTCTATATTCATTTTTTACAATGAGAAAATATTATTTTCATTATGGAAGTACAAGACATACAGTATTCTTATCATATGCTTGACTGAGTCATAGTAAGACAACAACATTATAGGGACTAGATTTCTCACCATTGTATAGTGAAATACAATTATGCACTCTGTCATAATTTAAAATTCATAAAGTAAAAAATGATTCATTAAAAAATATTCTTTTTATTCATCTTCACCTCTAATCATCAAATTTTTACTTTAAACGAAATATAATTTATACTTGTGTGTTCTTGTGAGATATTTATTCGATGGATCACAAATTTCTAGTTATTGTGACAAAAAATCTGCACAAAAATTGATTGTTATTCATTTGGTATATTATCAAAAGCACATGTAATGTTAAAAGCAAGAATTAGAATTTCTGTATTTTTTTATATTAGTTATCTTTAGATCATCAAATAATGGAAAATATATAATTAGGCTAGTGTATTTATGATTAAATAACATTTACAAGCCCTTTAATAGACCAACATTAGGGTTAGGCAATTCAAACTCCCGAGTAGAGTTTATGTTTTCATTTTATTTTACCTTATAAATTGTATAACCTAGTCTTCATTTCCTATGTAAATAAGTCTCCTCGGGCACTCTCCTAGCTAGCCGTGGCTGGTGTCAATTTTTGCACTCAGCCAAGATTTCATTTTCAAAAGTTCTTTTGATAAACATTTTGCATAGCTCCATTGAATTAAATCACATTAGGAAAACATGGACCAAGTTAGATTTGACTTGTCTGCCTAGCACTTAAAACCAATCCAAAGGGAATGCAAAACCCCTGCATATGGCTCAAGTACCATTAAGAACCAAGATTGCATGTAAATGAGAAGGCATAGGCAGCTTCGCCATCTGTCTACAAAGTCCTTCCTGATTTGCCTGTCGAAAATGTTATAGGCTTAGTTAAAGCAGGCAGCACTGGGGGGAAAACTGAAGAAGACAGCTGCCTCCTCTCTGTAACAGAACAAGGCGCGCTCACTAATAGGAGTTGGGACCTGTCTAACCTAATCACAGAAATCTCCAATGGTTGCTCAGCAGTCTATCTACCTATCACCGACACAGCTGAATCCTTAAAATTTTTTCTATGCATGAGTAATAACTAATCCTTTTACTCTATTCAAATGAGATTTCTTGCCTTTCACAGATTATAGGCAACTTCAATCAAAAAAAGAAAGAGAAAAGATATTTCAAGTGCATTTGGCTTTAGATTACAACAGTAAAATATTAGACAGCATACACCGGTATAGCTTTTATATAAAGATATATAAGAGAGGCCCAATTGTATTAGAGAGATTGAGGTCACTTCAAATGTAGTGTAAATAACTTAGAATATATATCATAATTTACGCTAGTTTAAATTCTGCTATGAATGAAGAAGTGGAGCCATTGCGTCAGCCATAGTTACAGGTTTTATATACTATGAGTCATACTAGAAGATTTCTGTCGTGTCAATATAAAAAGTTATGTTACTTTTTCTTATTCAGGCTATTGAGTATACCACCTATGTGTGAACTAATTGAGAAACGTCTCTCTCACGGTTGAGCAAAACTTCTGTTTACTGGCAAACAACTGTTTTTCAGCCATTCTTTTCAATAATTTTTCATTGATTTTGTCACTTATAAAAACATAGGTACCTAAAGTTTGTTTCCTTTAACACCTGCTGTCAACCCAAAAGGAAGCACTCCATGGAGAAAATGGGCTGTCAGCTATCATGTGTCTTCAGGGAAAATTACTTAATATATGTCATCTCGTCTGTAAAGTGGAGAAAATAATAATCATCCTGCAATGTTGTTGTTGGTGTTAAATAAGCAACAGTAAAGTTTCTGGCTTGTAAGAAGTTGTCAGTAAATGGCATTGTTCACTCACACATTCATCAAATAAATTTTCAAGTTCCTGTTTTGGAATCTTTGCTGTTACATTCTGAGTAGTTAGTATTGCTAACAAATAAACATATCCAATTTGAACCATTTTTCTAGTATTATCAAACAGTTGGTTTGTTGGGCAGAAGTCCATAATATGCCATAATTAGAACAAAACATTGTTATGGCTTGTTAAAAGAGCAGAGACTAGCATATAGAATGTAGACGATCAATGTCATCTATGTTAACCCCTGTCAAAATTTTCTGTTTTTAAACATAATAAATTGTTAAAGAATCTTTAAAAATGTCAACTTTATTTAAATATAATCACTACCCTGTGTTCGTGTTTAAATGAAGCAACAATATCTAATATGAAAAATATTTATTTTACCTAAAGATATAATACAGAATTTCCTTCACAGTGTAATGGGAAGGATCTTATAAAATATATCCAAAATTGATTCCCATGTTTGTCTCTGATTGACAGCAAAACTCATACTTTTATTAATGTTATGAATACAAGTCCTTTGATGTTATTTTTTAAATAAATAAACAATTCTGTGCTGTTAAATTATATAGCTGCCCCATGTGGCTGCTTACCCAATATCAGCTTACTGCCTGATTCTTTCCCAATAAGATGCTTATTTTGCTCTATTGTCCACCCCTCACGAAAGAAGGTGATGCCTTATCAGGCTCCTGGGGCATATCCTGACCCATCTAAAACCATCATGGCACTCTCATTTTTATTGTCATTTGTCGAATTTGAAAGAGTGTGTGACTGGTTATGACTAATGGAATATGAGGGAAAGATTTCTTTGTTTTTTCTGGGAAATGTGTCCTTGATCCCATCATGTGAAACAAATTCAAGAGCAAAGACTCCCTCTTCTTTCTGTGGATATTATTTGGTTTGAATGTAAAACCTGGAACGACTTGAAGAAATGTTCCTCGCTGTAGATTGAAGCCACACTATGGAAGACAACAAAAGCAATACGCCCGAGGTTGACCCCGAGGATGTTTGGAACCTGTCTAGTATCTGAGCATCCTATTACATCAAATAATATACATCCTTATATTATAAGCAAATTTGAGTCCAGTGTTCTTTTATTTGTTGCCAAGATCACCCTAACTGCTAATTGTTACCCCAGAGCAAATTAGCTTTATCATCTATTTTCGAGAATAGGACAGCATTGGCCTTGAGGAAATTGGAAAACTGGAAAGTGGTAGATTATAAAGGAATGTATGGTAGTAGCAAAGGAATATGAAACCATCTCCTTCACAATTTCCCATAACACATGCCCATAAGCCAACCCTGTGTTTCAAACAGGTCGTTCTCAGAGCTAACATCAAAACACAGGTATTGCTCTAAACCTGTACCTTAATAGGACTTATAAAGTTAAACAGAAATTGTAAAAATTTCTAACACTGATCTAATAATCTCATTTCCATAAATCTAAATTTGCATGTGTTAGAATTTAAATGTAGATCTTAAACTTTTACACCCTCTCCGAGACTATCGCAATGTCTTATCTAACATATTGCAGACAAAACTACTTATATGAATTCCTTAACATCAAGTTATCTACCCTGTTAATGGCCAGACTTCTACACTAAATGTTGGAAGCATTCAGCCCCATTTTTTACATTTGTATCTTTCTTTTTAAATTCCTACAATATCAGGTTTCCTATGTGAAATCTCCAGAAAAAAAGAATATTATTAAAACTAGGGTAGACAACAGAAGTAGAAAGACTCTGTGAAATCACTGTATTTTAAGATTTCAGAGAGTCTACATTAATGTCACTTTTTCACTAAATTTACAGATCCCCCAAGAAGTTTGCGGCAGGCACTGTCAATTGGTTATCCGACATTCACTCAGAATCCATACTTCTATTGTAAAAATGGGAAACCTAAACCCTCCTAGAGTCCACGGAGTTTCTTATGCAATAGCATTAATGCCTAGCAATGAGATGTAGGAAGGAGTTTACCTTTGGGTCTTCTGACGGTATTAAAGACTTCAAGTTTTGACCATTTGCCCGCCTCTTTTTTCTTCCCCTTCTACCTGCTTGGGACACAGCCTGTCAGTCTTCCCCAAGGACAAAACATTTTGACATGGATTTTTTTCTCAGCTATTGTTATATGCATTTTATATTTCAAATTTAATTTTTATGCTTTTTAAAATTATGCAATAGATTCATGACTAATTATAATTAAATAGCAAAAGTTTATTTACAAAAATATAAAAAGATCCCCATCATTTCTTAAAAGACAGACTGTTTCCTATCCAATTGCTCCTACCCCATCCCAAACACGAACAATGACAGAAGGAAAATATCAGTATTATTATGATAGAATTGACGTTAGAGGATGCAACTCTGTATGATGTCCAAATGGAATTTCTATCTCAATCCCTGAATAAGATTTACTAAATCAGTCACATACTCTGCTAGTCACACATCAGCATCCCCAAATGGAAGAAAGGTCTAGCTAGGTAGGACAGAAGCCGTGATGGAGACAATAAAAACTTATTTTCCCTGTGAATAGATTTGCTCCCAAAAGGAAGTAGTCAGGGCTAGGCTACACATGCCCTGTTAGTCTTTCTAAAGATGCCAAGAAGATGAAGTATTCTAAGCTTCACTCCCATCCTGGCAGATTGGCTAGTGGCAGCAGGGAAGTCAGAGGGTGCTTAGAGAAAATATTTCATATTACGAACCAGGAAGGTGTTCTATCTTTAGCCTATAAAAATGCTATTGATGTTATATATTTATATGACAGTGTTTATCACTTTCAAAAATAATTTTAAAGATTTATTCGATTATCTTTCTTTAAACTATACTCAACTGATCTAAAAAAGATTTGCTTTGGTCCCTGCTTATATTTATAAAGTTATATTTCCTCCTTCATTACAGAAAGTATAATGGTGAATAGTAGCTGTGATTATTGATATTCATTGGCAAATATTCAAATTGTGAGAATACTTAAAATATATATGACTGCAAGTGAAAAGAAATTTGTATGATCAATATTGAGAAAAATGTGCCGCTTGACTATAGGATCTAGCAAAAGATGATATACTTTTGGAGTAATGGGATGGATTCATAAGTGTGACGTAATTATAACTGAAACCTTAGTAGATTTTTCGTGAATCTTAAAAAATACTTTCTGAAAATCTTATGTAAAGGCTATATGCGGAAAATAAAGTGATATTTATAATGATAAACAAAGGTCATTTTGCCTCCCAGCTATCTAAATATTTCACACTAAGAGCCCTTACAAGTCTTAGAGGGGCCCTAAATTGGGGCTGTAACCCTACTCCTTACACAAGCTCCCCAATGATGGTACATCATTGCCTGGGAACAGCCAGTGGGAAGCCTGGCCTCTGAGAAAAGATGGTGATGCAATGAAGAGCGCAGACCTGGATGCGAAACTCTGTGAGGCACATTCTCTTCTTGCCTTACATATGCGTCAGTAAGAAAAAGATATACAACTGGTGTATAACTGAAAAGGCATTAAAAGAGAATTTTTTTTTTTTTTGAGGACAATTAGCCCTAAGCTAACATCTGCTGCCAATCTTCCTCTTTTTGCTGAGGAAGACTGGTCCTGAGCTTCTGTGCCCATCTTCCTCTACTTTTATGCGGGATGCCGCCACAGCAAGGCTTGACAAGTGGTGCATATGTCCGCACCTGGGATCTGAATGGGGTGAAACCCCAGCTGCCAAAGTGGAACATGCAAATTTCACCACTGTGTCATTGGGCTAGCCCCTAAGAGACGATTTAAGAAGTAGGTTTTTGAAATTGGAATAAGAAGCATATTTTTAAACTAGACATGAAAAACAAAGATAAAAAGAAATGAACTGATCCTCAGACAAAATTAAATTGGAAACTTATAAAATAAGCAACATTAACAAAGTTTAAGAAAAAGTGGCATCCTGGGGGACAATAGGTGAAATTTATATAATATAAAATGTTTTTTATAATTCATACAGAATTCCCCAAGGCAATGAGAAAATGCTTCATTTCATGAAAATGGGCAAAGTGTTTGAATGTGTAATTCAAAAGAGACATTTTTCAAATACCAAATAATCTTTCATAGTAATTCACAGCTTTCTTGCCCTTGGAACATCTAAAAAAGCCAAAAGTAATTTATGAAATGCACCAGAGAGCTCTGGATGCAGCTCAAATACACAGACAAGGGCATTTTCCCCCTCAAGATATTTGGGAAATTCGGAAACAGTGCAGGACGGTTGGTTACAGAGCTAAGCTAAAATCTCTGAAAGGTAGACTGAATATGCCAACAATTGCTCCACAGGGAGGAGATAAAAACCTGCCAGGCTCACCAGCAAGGTCAAAGCTTGTTGACTGCCACCCTGGGATCCAGTCCCTGTTGAAGGGGAAGAGAAACTGGAGAAGGATAACCTTCGTCTTATTCTCATATTCAGAAGCAGCACACGGACCCTCTGTTCATGGTCCTTTGAGGTGATCATATCTAACAATTCAATTTCTGTGTAAGAAGAGAACAGGTTATTTGGCACAAGGAACTGTTTCTGCCCTTATCATCATCTACCACAGAAGAATCCTTATTTTTTCCCAGTCAGACAAAATATGCCCAAGATTTTACTTTATGAAAAATGGCTTTTCAAATTTGGATCATATTCATAAGGTAATATTCTCAAATGGAAATAATAATCCAATCCACTTATCAGTTCTAGAGCATACTATTAGTTAAGGGTAAGAGTTTAAAATGGTTTTCTTTTGTTGCACCCATGAAAGGAAATTTTTTAAAAAAGCAGTATTGTAGAAATGATAAGTAAAAGGAGAAGATGCTAACCATCTATAGATTTTGCTACTTTTGCCATATTTGCATGTTTGTTTCTGAGGTGTATTCAGCAATTTTGCAGCCTCTTTAGTTTTACCTCTAAGGACTGAGTAAACAATTTTGAGAACTTTATCCTTATTGTTGTTAAGCTATGGAGGAAATAATTTTTATTTTTTTCTGCACCTCTGCTCCAGGGAATTTCAAATAGTGTATGACTTAACGCCAAAGAACAAATTTAAAATAAGTGCAAGTACAAGGCACAGGTGCACACACACGTGCACACAAAGTCAGAGTGGTGTGTTTTTACCGAGGGACACAAAAGTTCAGAGCCAAGAAGGCAGAACGTAAGTCAGTGATCTGAACATCTAGCTTACTGATAAGTCTGCCAACTACCAAGAAAGCTGTCAATCCTTGATTGATGACCAGTGATATTTTAGATTCACTAACTTGTATTTGAAAAATGTCCTTGAAGCATACTAGTTGAAAGATCCATGATGTAAAATTTCCCACTAATGACTACGTTACTTGAATGAATTTGTAGCAAACTTTAACATCAAATTCATGCAATGAATGTAAAGAACTTGAGAACGTGACATCTCGACTTTTCAGAAAATTAAATTTTTATATAGTTTCCAAATTTATGTTATATTAAAAAATATAAATGTTTTATTGTCTGATTTTTTGCTGTTTCATTCAGCTGTGATTTCCAATCCACACGAAACCTAAATTATCTAAAAATATCTAGATATCTAAAAATCAGATTTTTCTTTAAGTAGAAGACGATTGATTAATACTTTCCTTCTCATTTAAAAAATGGTTACCTTAGAAAATAGCTCAGTCTAATTTACCGCATAAAATGGTGATGATGATGATAAAACTGATAACACATTAAAAACTTGCTCTGTAACCTGCATTTTCCTAATGCGATTTCCCTGTGTTAATTACATAAATTATCTCATAACTTTCATTTTACCGATTAGGAAAATGAATCAGGAAAAACAATGAGGTAACATAGTCAAGATTATTTATCTAATAACAGGCAGCCACACATTTGAACCCAGGCCATCCTGCTTGAAAGGCTGTGCTTTTTAGGGTTCTAATATTGCTTCCTCAACTTAAATTAGTCAATTTATTAAAACAACAAATTGAATTCTGTAAATATATATAAATGTTCCTGCAAAATATTTTAAAAATAAAAGATTCAATTAGATAAGTGAGTCCTTCACCCATGTTTTGAGTGGATTAATTTGTAATACTTTAACTGACATTTGAAACAGAATTAAGTTCTACAGAAAACACGGATGCTTTTATAATTTTGGACAAAACCAACGTTTTTGGAAAGCATTCTAATTATAAGAAGTTTATTAATACTGTTTTTTAATTAAATTCTATTTCTTTTTTTTATCTCTTCTCATTTATTTCCAAGTCCAAAAGAAAATTAATAGCTTGAATGTCCATTTGATTAACTGCTTACCGACTTTGGGTTAGTATCTCTACTTGGCTTTATTATTTTCCAAATGAGACCCAACTCCCCGGTGGACTAATTTAAATGAATCCATGCACAATTGCTGCACAATTAATTAGGTGTACTAGTGAATGCAAAAGGAGTAAAGTTTCTCCGTAGCAAAGATCAGCTTTTCTGCCTTGGACAAGTCTATGGTTTCCTTTAATGTGATCTCTTCATACATAGTTTTCTTAATCCCCAAAGATAAATCAATCCTTCTTAGGTTGTCCCACAGATCTCCTCTTCATCTCAGACTAATTATTGCCTAGACACTGATCTGTTCACAATCTATTCTTTGGGGAACTGGAGATTGAAGGTACAAATCTTATAAAGAGTACTGCCTTATAAAATATTACATTTGTATAAATGTAGACTACTAAAGGGGTTATCCGTACATGTAACAAGCAGAGAAAAAATATATTGTTTGTATGTGGAAATCTTTTCCTGGTCAACTGATAATACAGAAGCAATCAATACTTATTTAATTTTATTATAATAACAAATTATAACTTTTACAATGAGAGACAAGAGTGACATATTTTAAACTTGAAGTGTCCTACATATTCTTTTATATTTCATGGTTAGGACTTTGACTTCTCATAATCAAATTCATATAGCACTGTTTGTTTTTAACTGTAGTCTTATAATATGTATTTTATGACATATGAAGTGTTTGCATCAGATGATTCTCATTCTTGGATGACGAGGGCTTCTTTCTTGTTCCCTTTCCTTCAGCCTTCGTTACCTCTATCCAGTATTTCTTTATTCATTTCTTCCTTCCTTCTTTACTTTCTTCTCTCCTTCCTTCCTTCCGTGTTTCTCTTTCTTCTTTTTTTTGCTTTCTCTCTTACGTTCTTTCTTTTTTATTAATTTAGTTTGATAAAGAATTAAAATATTCTTAAAATTCTATATTAGGTACAATTTAATACAGCAAATCTGAGGAAAAATCAGTTCATATATTGTATGTTACATTTTAAGAGATGAAAATATTACTCTATCTGGGAAAAGAAAGTCACACTATGAAATTATTCTATTCTTGGAAATGCTTGAATGTGTATTGCATTTTTAAAATATCCTCAAAAATGCCATCAACACTTTGAGATTATAATAAAAGTACTCATATGATCTCTTCTTCCAATAGAACCCTAAAATTTATTTGGATTCAGAACTTTATAAGTTTTACTTTCCCTGAGAAAGAGATTATTTTTCCCTAGTGTCATTTTGAGTTTAGGTTCTTATTAATATTAATTTTAAAAAGCTTGATATTGCTTCACCCAAGAAAAATTCCTCTAGAACCATGATCGACTGATTGTACAGCATTTTCTTTTTTCTCCAGAGAATTAGATGTACTGGCCAAAATTAAAACTGCAGTGGCTTCCTTTTAATGAGAAAACTCTCGTTAACTACCCTGAAATTAATAGCATGAGAAAAGAGTCAGCATCTAGAAATAGAAATGAATCAAAATCAATGTTTACACTTTTGCTGTGAGGAATACAGTCATTTCCCTCTGACCCTGGAGTCTCACGTCTTCCGTTAGAATCCATGGAACAGTGGCAGGCTAACTTGGTAGCTTACAGAGTTATTTCTGTGGCAGTTCCTCTGCTTCCAGCTCCCACCTTTACCCTTCACGCTTTTATGGGTCAAACCTAAGTGGGGGAAAACCTCAATACTGCTTAGAAGAGATTCACTTTAAAAATAAATACGTGAGTTAAAAGAAAAAATATATTTAAAAATGTATATGACGCTAACTCTAATCAAAAAAATTAGTGACTAAATTAATATTGTAAAGTAGATTTTTGAGCAAAGAGTGTTACCAGAGTCATTTCATAAAGCTAAAAGGATCACTCGTTAAAATAGCAAAATGGTCCTAAGCATCTATGCACTTAATATCAGAGCTGCAAAATATATTAAGCAAAAACTGATAAAACTGCAAGAATAAATAGACACATCCACAACTGTGGTCAGAGATTTCAATGACATTCTCTTGATATTAAAAGAAAAAAACAATTTAAAAAAATCGGTACTGATATAAGAAACTTACATGACATTATCCAAGAAATTGACCTAAGTGATGCTTTTCGAATACATCATACAAGAACGGCAGTACACACATTGCTTTTAACCGTTCAAAGAATATTTACCAAAATAGACACCACTATAATTAATAATACAAATTTCAATAAATTTAAAAGAATTCAAGTCTTGGAAGGATGTTCTCTAAACACATCAGAATTAAATTAGAAATCATTAACAGATGATCTGGAAAATATCCAAATACGTGGAAATTCAATAATACACTTCTAAATAATGTAAGAGTCAAAGAGACAGTGAAGAGTGAAATTAGAAAGATTTTTTCTGAAGAAAAGTAATAACACATCATTTTAACATTTGTGGAATGCAGCTATAAATACGGGGATATTTCCAGTATTAATCACACAAATTAAGAAGGAAGATACTCCAAATCATTAAACTCAGATTCTACCATAAAGAACTTGAAAAATAAAAGCATTTTAAGCTAAAAGTAAGCAAAAGAAAGAAAATAATAAAAATCACAGCATGAATAAATGAAATTAAAAAATAAAACAATAAAGAAAATTGATGTAATCAATACTAGGTTCTTGAGCGAACACACAAAATTCATAAACTTATAGCTAGATTGATCTGAGAAAAATAAAGAAACAGAACAGAAATTTCCAATATCAGAAATGGCAGGGGTGACACTATTGCTGATTCCACAGATTAAATGAATATTATTATGAACAAATTTAGGGCAATAAACTTGAAAATGTAGATGAAATGGACAAATTCTTTAAAAGACGTAAACTGTGAAAGCTCACTGATGAATCACTGAATACTTATATATTGAATAAAGAGATACAGAAAACTGGAAAGAATGCCATCCTTAAACTTGCTACAGGAAAACAGCTGGACCAACTGCAAATAATGACTTTTCTTGAAACCATCAGTGAACTGAAGGCACAGGGCAAACAGCTACTCAGAAATATTGAGAGAGACAGAAAACCATAGGGAGGAACATGGCCTAAGCATTTGCTTGGCTGGGGCAGAAATCACCAAATAATGTATAAGTAAAACTAAAGCTAGAAAATTTTAACAATTTCACAAAGCTGAGTATAGGCCAGTAAGAGAGTGTGAAACCATAGTGTGTAGCAGACATAATAGAATTTACTCCCTTTGCAGGCTTTTTCTCTAAGAATATCACCAGATACTCACAGGGAAGATCAGAGAGGATCCTGAGAACACTTCCTTCAAGGTGATGGCCTGGGTACTGGAACAGCAACTTTTTCTCCAAATCCACCCAGAACATTCTCCCTTAACTCTCATGAGGAATAAAAGGCTTAATCCAGGAGTGTAAGTCCTCAAAACCTGTGGTCTGAGAGCAGGCCTGGAAACTCATGGCCCCTAGAGGAAGGAAACAGCAGCCACCCGGAAAAATCCACCCAGATCTTTCTTCCATAATCTGTAGGAATAAGGGCACTGGGGCCTCCAGAGGAAACACAGCTCTGCAGTCACCTTGATTTTAGCCAATGAAATGCATCTCGGACTTCTGACCTCTAGAAAGTGTAAGGTAATAAATTTGCATAGTTCTATGCCACCGGATTTGTGGTGACCTGTTATAGCAGCAATAGGAAACTAATATAACTGTCATTCTAATATTTTACCCAACCCTTTTGAAACTAATGCACTATCACCTCTTGCAGGAAAACTTGATCACATCTTAACTTTTTCAATTCTCACCTGGAAAAGTCACCATTAATACTAATACAAATCTCTCTAATATCCCTGTCTCTGTCTCTCTATAACTCTCTTGCTTACTCCTTCTTTCTATTATTCTTTCTCATACACAGTGTAAAATTTATTTTTTTGATCCCAAGAGCAAGCTCAAGTTCCAACTTCTAGTCTTTGTTGCTAAAGACACCATCGAGTGTCTCTATTTAAAATCCCACAGCATATACTATCTGTACTATCCAATTTGCTATATCATGTTTATGGATTTGCCATTTTTTCCTTCATCTATGTTTGCCTTACATATGTGGGGACATTAGAATTCTGTCTGTGTTATAAATGCCATTCCCAGTTTATCATCTGTCTGGAATTTATTTTCCTGGGTAAATTTCCTTTCCATAGTTTCATTTTTGACCTGAGTTATTTCTGTTTATTTTTAAATATTTTAACAACAGCTCTAAAAGAGTATGGAGCTGCGTCTTTAATTATAGTATACAAAGTTGTCTCAGAAAAAATCTCATAGAGAGAATCTCCCTCTAAATTCAGGTGTATAAAGATAATGAATTCCCTTTATCTTGTTGGTTAGTTCTTTACCTAACTGACTTGATGAAGGGGTAGTGATGAATTGTTGCTGAAGTATAGGAGGGGAAGGACTCTTCCTAAGAACAAGTGTGGTGAAACAACCAGGGAAATAATAGCAATATAATCAACATGCAGAGAAAAGATGGCTTCAAGGAGGTGGGTCAAGATTCAACAACAATCCAAAAGTTAAACTAATCAACCCATTCAACAAAATAAGAAGACAGGAGAATAAAGTTTTGTGGTGATGAAAATGGAAAGTTTTGTGCCCACGGTCAAAAAGGGTGAAGGAGTGACCATGAAAAACTCTAAATACAATTTAAGGTACCCAGTTGGAGTTAGGTCTCACAAGAACAAACTATTATAACCTGAACTTACGAGAGCCACAAAGCAAAGGGCACTTATTTTTCTGGTACCTAGTGTCCCAAGGTGGGACCATGCGGGTCATAGCAATAAACATGAGAATGTTAATGCTCAATCTTATCACTACAGTTTAGAGGCCTGAAGGACAGACCTTTAATAACTTTTGCAATATCTTCAAAAGTGCCCAACTGCTGGTTTTGTACAAAAAAAGAAAAACATATATCAAACATTTCCTTATGGTCAACATAGATAGACAGATGGATGGCTAGGTAGATAGATAGATAAATATAAAAGTTAACTGACTTTACCTTGATAAAGTTTATTACTGTGTATCAACATTAGCTGCACTCAAGAAAAGCTTAGCATTAAAATGGGAATAAAACTGTGAGATTATGAGAAAGGGACCCCTCATAATAGAGGAAAACTGTGATGCCAGATGAGACAGCAGTTAAATAAGGTCCCCAATCATGCTAAATATCAATTTCAAGCCCGGTGAATCTTTCTGCATTTTTGGTTGTTCATTATCATTAAATAGGTATTGTTCAGGGATCCGGTTTCTTGGTTCATTTATCATCATCATCTGAAGTAGATTATGGCTAATGATGGGTAAACATGCAGGGCGATTTGGAGTTGTGAGGCGTTTATTTGTCTGTTGATCATGAAGTTTTGTTAATACAGTCATTTTTCAACCTCCCCCAAGTTGCAGTGATTTATATCCAAGTAGATTATTTAAAAAAGTAGAAATCAATTTCATGCCATCAGTTTACTTTTCCACTGAGTAATTCAGAATACAAGATGTTAGTTTAAAATGTAAGAAGAAAATTAACTCCCAGCAAAGTAATTTAGCCATTCACTAGGAGTTTATTTTTCCATTAAAGGGAGAAATTTTGAGTGTACATAAATTCTTAATTTTGCACCAAAAAATATAAATATCCAAATATTAAATTTATTACCAACTCTTATATATATATGTAATTATGAAATGTATATCACTTTGCCTTATTTTATTACTCATATCAATTGATATTATCCTAGAGATGACTTTGTCACCAAGTACTTTTCTATAGTCCTGCACCATATATCAAGGTAAACTTTTTAAAGCTTTTAAAAATTACTGGGTCAAAATAACAGAATTCTACTTTAAGTGTGACTACTTTGTCACTATACAAAGATATAAAAATGAGTTTTGAGATCCATTCTACTCTTCAATTAACAGCGTAAGTTTATCAGTAAACAGAATATTGATCTGAAGTTTAGTCTTGCTCTCTACTGTTAATCTTCTCTAAAAAAAAGTTTTTATTTAAATCAATATTTTTCTCATTTCTTTATGCACCATTTTATCTGATTTACCCAAAGATAGAAGAAACTTAAAATACACCCATTAAAGCAAAAAGTATACATCATACCCATGGAAAGGAGCAGAACCATAATTACGTATTCTCTTCTGTAGGGACATTGTATATTATTACTTCTACTTTACCAGTGGTGTGTTTAAGTCCATGGAAGATGAGAAAATTATCAAGGATTAATTCATAGATGTCAAAACACGTTCCCCTTTGCAGCAAGCCCATAAAGTCTATAACAAAGTAAGTGACATTCTATATTCTTATCACCTCCTGAAGGAGAGACCCAGAACCTGAGTGTGGAGCTTCTGAGAGTAACTCTGAGACCTAGTGAGTAAAAGAACTGGCCGTTGCCACGTTGAAAGGAAGGAGCTTTGGAACCCACAGGATAACAGGTGACTCCTGGGAAGTCTCCATTTGCAGCATTGAGCAAATTAACTTGGAAAAAGGAGGAATCCTTTGAAATCTTAGTGAAATGGGAAAAAAAAAGAAAGTGTCTCAAGATAGAGCCTTTCAAAAGCAAGTTGATATCAATAAATCAGAAGAGGACTGACCCTCCCCCCCCAACACAAGGTGCCATTCATTATGAAAAGTGCACTTTAATGTGGCAACCAATGAAAACAATCTTGGACGAAGAAACAGAATATGCCTCTCTTACTCTTTCTCTCCAAATGATCGCCTTCATTGCAGGTCTGTGAAAATCAAATAATTGTGAATATAAAAAAACAATATAGAAAAAAGGAAAACATCAAAACAAAACAAAACTTCATGTTCACTCAAAGTTATTGACATAACACGGAATATGAGAATCAAAACTTTTGGCAGATAAAAATATTCTAACGCAGGCTCAACACAGAAGAAAAATCTAATGTGACATCACAATGTGAATTGAGTATAACTGAACAAGCTACTGCACATGTGAGAAAAAGGAGCAGAAATTCAAAAAATAGAATAAAAAAGACAAACTACAACAAAGCTGTAAAGGAGACCTGCACAATTATATTATTATATGCAGAGCCCTGGGTGGTGGGGGAGGCAGGAGAGGCTGCATTTCCCAAATTAGTAGACATGAGGTTTGGACTTTCACTTGGTCTGGCAAATTAATTATGAGCACAACTTATGTTTGGCATCTTTAAGAAGGCTTAAGAGCTAAATTGTATGCTCTATTTTGCTCTATGTCATAACAACTAGTCATGTGTCAACTAGAGATTGTCCTCATATTCTCGGCTCTGAAATGGAAGTGAAATATGCAAGGCTGAGGCTGAGTCAGTCTGCAGGTGCAAGGCAACTGCTGAGTGCCTGCTTTAGCTGCTTTGCTGCCTCTCTCTCTGTGCTCATCTGTGACCTCTTGGGGGTGTTGCCCCAACCGTTTAATGGAGAGGAAGGAGCAGACCAGGTTGACAGAGGATCTGCACGGCATGCTGTAAGTGAAAAGTTGCTCCCCTAAAGCCCATTTAGATGAGGCCATGAAAGAAAACGGTAGGGGAAACTTCTCCCACTGTGAAGAACTTCAGATGATAAAATTAAACACACACACACAAAGTTTCCCTTTTCCCAAAGTACATGATGAATAACTTATGATGAATAACCAGATAACATGTTGCCCTACAAACACCAGTTTGGAGGAACTGGTTCCAGATGAGAGACTCCAAAATTATAAATCTGGGTGGTTTTATAGGAGGCGGATAGCTGTTCCCCTCCCTTCTTGAGACAGGGATAGAGAAATCTTATCACCTCAGTGTAAACAAATTCTCCTTGGGAAGGATTCTGAGTTCTTACCTTGGGAAAGCAAATAAATGTTTCCAGGAAAGATAGGACTAATGTCTTCAGCTTTACAACCCAGGAAAGCATCTATGGTCTTGGGTCTCATGTCTCCTTGAAATGTAAACATATACCTTTGGAGAGGAAAATCTCTCTAGACCTCTTTTACTATCTAGCCAGTTGTCATATAGCTTCCAAGGATTGTTCCTTTATAAATACTGTTTCTTCAGTCACACATCACCTTCCTTAGGAAGCTAACTTATATCAATAAGCTGCCATGCTTCTCGTGTCTGCTTGGGTGTGGTGAGTGCAGAGCCTTGACAAGAGGTGGGAGAGATGGAGGAGACTGAGCTCTGAGTGTTTCTTTTCCCTGCTCTCTCTTTGGAAGGTCATTTTGACCTGGTAGCATCCCTTAGCTAACAGCCAGAGCTTCTCTCACTGCAGCCCTTCTCCACAAATGAATCCTTCCAGTTTCCCATAAGCTCTCCCTCCCCTTTCCTTTTGCAATTAGATGTGATAAATTTCCATTATATTAACCCCACCTTCCTGCTTACTCTATGCCTTGTGGTTTCCCTCTACACATGGATACACTTTTAAAAATAATCTTTTGCAAATAAACTTTTCTCATAACATCATCGAGTGAGCCGTCTCCTTCCTATCATGACTCATTTCATTCTGCCTGATTTTAAAAATCATCTTTGTTTGCATTTTTCCATTAGTCAAAGCACATGTAGGATATACATATTGGGTTTTTCATCACTTATCTTTTCTCTTCACACTGTATTCTTTTTTTCTTTAGTGCTGTATTGTAACTTCACATTTTTACTAGCATTTGTTTTAATTTCCCCCACATGCAAGTGATCACATCTTTCTTGATGTTCTGTTTGCTTTGAGGAGCTTTGCTGAATATTCCTTAACGTTCCTTACTTTATGTGTCGTCAGTTTCCTCCCTTGTCCTAACGCTTACTTGGAAGATGTATTAGCTGTCTAGGGCTGCCATACTTAATACCACAGATGGGGTGTCTTAACCTCAGAAATGTATCTTCTCACAGTTCTGGAGTCTAGAAGTCCAAGATTAGGGTGCTGGCTGATTAAGCTCCTGATAAGGGCTCTCTTCCTGGCTTGCAGATGGCTGGCTTCTCACTCTGACCTCATATGGTCTTTCCTCTGTGTGTGTGCTGAGAGAAGGCATGATCTTATAAGGACACATGATCTTAAAAGGACACCTTATAAGAACACTAATCCTATCGGACAGTGCCCATCCTCCTATCTCATTTAACCATTAATTACTTCTTTAGAGGCCTCATCTCCAAATACAGCCAAATTGGGGTTTGAAATTTAACCAGACAAATTTTGGGAGGACACCAATGAGAGATTTTCACATATTGAGGTATGTGGGGTAACTATTCTGATTCAAAACTAATTCAGCTTGAATTGAAAAAAAAAAAAAGCCTGATTCATGGCCTATCAAACATACATTGTACATCTGCTTTAACCATTGAAATCAGAACGCAGACTTGCCCTCCTACAAAGCCACTAACACCCTATTGTTAACACCTGTATTTGTATTCCTAAAATAAGTTCCCTTTCCCAAGATCAGGGTCATGTTGACCTGCTAATTTGCAAGTAAATACCTTTTTGAAACTTTGATGAAAATGTATTCTGGGTATGTTTAATGTACGTTTTTTGTTCTGAAAGGATATAAGACTGTAATGAAAACCATGTTTCTGCTGAGACTTTCTTCCTTTGCGAAGACTGCCTTCCTGGATTTAGGATCCTCACTCCACTCAAGCAAAGATCACCTTATTTCTCTCATCCGTAGACTGGTTACTGGTTGTTTTGTGTCAACAACACAAATGTTTAGGCCACAACAGAAGACTTGGCAGTGCTTCAGGCCACTAGTCTCCAGGCTAGTAATCTGAGGTGCAGTGCCACTGGATCATTTGGGACATTGGGTGACACAGCTTAGGATCTTGGTCTTGGCTCTCTTTTCTGAGACCCTGCATCAAGGTCTACCCATTAATCCAGGAATTTATTCCACTCTTATGAGTATCATCTTGTATGTTCAACTTATCTTCACGCAACTGAGAATATATATTGCCCTTCAGAGTATATTTTCTAGAAATATTTGTAAACATCTTCTATCAATGAATTATTAGAAAAGCAGACCATATATATAAATTACAGGAAGGTTTTTTATTCTTAAAATAATTGTTAGCACAGCATTTCAAGACCTTGTGTCAAAGATTTAACACATACCATTTGGGGAACCCTTTTCATGTTTTTAAAATGTAATATATTTTTATAACTGTGGTAACTATTGAAATTAAACGATCAAAATCTTTCATAAAAATCTAAAATTAAAAAAATAATAACAAAGTGAAAATTACTGCACTCTACCATCTGCTTACATTTATGTTTAATGTGCCAAATCATCATTTGCAGATAGAAATTGTTTTTCAAGCAATATAATTAAACTTTAAAACAAAAAGGCTTTGTTTATAAAATACTAATGCTGACTTAGATGTTATTGACAGTAAAATTTTGGATGTTGAGAGGAGGGGTAGAACAGTGTGGAGGAGAATATATCACACATAGGCATTTAAGCAAATGCTACATAATTTTTTAAACCTAAATATACAGTGTTATTTTACTTGTCAACTCAGTGTCAATTTCTCAACTGGCCTTAATACTCTTTATGAGCATTAAATAATCCCGTATAGAAATTATTAGATGAAATATAATATTTCAGTACTAGTGGTCTAAAGGACTAATTCAAATCTTATGTATTTGCAAACAATAGAAATGTTTTAATGGCAAATGCATATAAAAATGCATTGAGTCGAAAAAGACAAATGGAAGATGCTTGACTACAGCAATCACCGCTATTGTGTTACTTTTGAAAGTCCTGAGAAAGTCATTTGGCTCTTTGCCTTTACATTTTATTTCATGAAGCTCCTCTCTCAGGCTGTATTTATTTATTTATTTTTTCAGTTTGGATAGCCTAATTTTGGATTCTCTTCAGAGAAAATATGTGATGTTCAGGGAGGAAGAAATATTTAAGCATAGAGGTCAATGGCTATGTTGAAGTCAGCTAGAATATCCTGGCTCCCAGTAATATAGCTCTATTTCATGGAACATTTATTATTACAACAACTAAATATGGCATTGCTTCAGCTTGGCGAAAGTGATAGAATGCCTCCTGTAAATATTAATAACTTCACAGTCTTCATCTTGCACATACGTTTCCCCTGATACCTTTGAATTTATCAAAACTATTTTTAGAATTAGTACCCCATGGCAAAAAGCCTATATTTAATGTGGATTCTGAGTGAAATTATTACAAAAGCATTTTCAGATCCCTAAACATTTTCTAAGAGATATCTCAAGACACCACACATCATTCTGAATTTCTGCAAAGCGTTTCCCTTGCCTGCCTCTAAGTAAATATCTGAACCTGATGATGTTTTCTCGCAAGTGTATTTGCACTGATGAGTATATGACAAAGACTTCATTTATGCTTATTTCCTGTTATCACTCTCTAGTGGAGGAAAAAAGAAGTAGGGCACTGATTTCCACAAATCCATGGAAATTTAAACACTGCAAGAGCATATGCTGTTACTACAGTCAAAATAATGAAACTGAAGCCTTTGTGGATTATTTTCCAATACATTTTGCACATCTCTCTGATGCAAAGAATTATGTATCAATTTCTTCAACTTGTTTTTATTATATCTGAATTTATTTACTGTGTATTTTCAGCTATATATGGATACATGCACACACATACCACCTAGCATACATACAGATATAGATGTTAAAGATGATAAATATAGATATATAGATATAGATTAGAGGAAATAAAGTATTTATCTTATTTCACAGTCCTAGACCAAGAAATAGGCTAGGAAGAACATATATTTATTAATATTATGCACATTAACTACATATTGCTTATTCTTATTAAAGAGTTATATGACATTGTAGGCAGAAAATATTTCCTGTTAATTTTTATTTTTAAAGTGAATTGAGATTATTTTGATATGTTTATCCAAAACATATGTCATGAGTGCTTGAAATGACTCTGCATTTTATTTAATGTATCAAATATGTTCATTTGGTGATTCACATATTCTGTTTAATATTAATCATTTGATTTAATTTTAGTTTTGGCTACTTGCGCTATTACTTTCTCTGGAAATCTGCTCTTAGTCTCATATAACCATGCATATTTACAAATTTCTTGATATCCTTCTAAAAATATTTGATTTATAATTATTGCTTCTATTATTAGGTGCAGACTGTCCAGAGCTATTGCAGTTTCCAGATGGAGTGTAATTTTGTTAAAATATTTTTGCAACAAGACTTTGATGATTTGTTTGTCTGAAAATATTTCTATTCTCTCGTAGTTGACCACAGCTTTGGCTGAATTGAGAATTCTGCGTTTAAAATTGTTATTCTTCTACTGTGAGAGATCTAATTCATTGTCTTCTAGAATTCAGCTTTACTAAGTAATAGTGTGGTGCTAATATGTTTATCATTAATTACCTGTGACTGATTGATTTCTGTTGTTTTCTATAAGCGATTTGTGTTTTATTTTCGTTGTTAATGAAAAGTTGAAATGTCACTAAGTTCTATATTATGTTGGCCATTTTATTTCTTAGTTTATTGTGTTGGACACTCAATGTGACCATTAAATAGAAAGACTACAACTTTGGAATTAAGCTGGAAAAAATCTCATAAAAGAAAAAGATTATTGTCAGAGATAATATCCAGCACTGATAAAAATATGCTATTTTAGAAACGCTTATTATTGTTAGATGTGATAACTGGCAAATTAACTTCTAATATGTGGCAAAAATGCGGGATTTTAGGTAGACAAGACTTGCTGTATTCCTGTGATTTCCCATAGTATTATGAAAAAGTAATTGAGATTATTTTCATATTAACTAATATCCCATTTTGGAAAATAATATTTGGGTCAAATATAGTTATTTTTATGTTGGTTTCAAATGCCTACTTGCTCTATGACCAACTTCTAAGTCATAGGACCGTAATTTGGACAAAGCCTATAGAAACTGTATTATCTGTATTCACTCTGACCTCATGTCAATATGCTTTTCCCAAAGCAGCCAGTGTTGCTTCCAGAGAAAAGAATCTGATGATACCCACTGCCGGAAATTACTGAAGAGCTGCTGCTGTTGTGAAGGTGGTGGTGGCCACTGCTGTCAAGGAGTGCCGGTGGCTTCTAGGAGCTCAGAGTGGCCTCTGGCTAACAACCAGCAAGAAAACATGAACTTCATCCTATGGCTGCAAGGAACTAAATTCTGCCAAAAATTTCATGAATAAGCTTGAAGAGAAATTTTTTCCCAGAGCCTTTGAAGAGAACTTGGCTTGTCAAACACCTTGCTTTCAGCCTTGCAATATCTGAGCAGAGAACCCAGTCACCTGTGCTAGTCTTCTGACTTCAAAAATTTTGAACTAGTAGGTAGATGTGGTTTTAAGTTACTAAATCTATGGTAGTTTCTTACACAGGAACATACGTTGACAAATAACCTGAGCAAGAAAAATTTTAAAACTCCTTGATGCATGGTGGACATTTAGAACATATTTTATTTTATAAAAGTTTCTGTTTGAGGATCACAGAAATTTTTCATCAGCAATAAGATTATCCAAGAAAGAATTGTCAAGATGAGCTTCTAGAACTGTGTTCCTTTGCTTCAAGTCCATAGATGCAAGTGGTTAATGTGCTTGCATAGGAAAAAAAACCCACTTTATTTTCAATAAACTTTAGATAAACTGTAGCATTTTCTTCAATGGTGAGTATAGGCAACAAACCACAGGAATGTTAGTGTTATCTATGACTTTATCACAGATATATTTATATCAAATGTTGGAAGTTGTAAATATGTAGAAATATCATCTAATCATATAATTACCTCAAAATATTATGGGTATTAGACCCACCAATAGATATTTTTATTGTGCATGTATTGCTATTGTATAGATTTTTTGTTTTTATATTTTCATAACTATTAACTGGATAACTTTTATTTATTTATTTATTTTTTTATTTTTTTAAGATTGGCACCTGAGCTAACAACGGTGGCCAATCTTTTTTTTTTTTTTTTCCTGCTTTATCTCCCCAAATCCCCCCGGTACATAGTCGTATATCTTAGTTCTCAGTTGCCGTGCACTGAAAGGAAGGCACTTCTAAAAGTACACAACTTATTTGTAGACTCTGAACTAAAGCATGAGGAATTCTTATTTTTAATATCCAGACATCGAAATTCATTTCATTTACTTATGTTCAGCTCGTTCTCAGCTATTGGATATTCTTCTGAGCAGATATCTCTCCTTACATGGCCCTTATGTCACACAGAGTTAGGCTCCACATCCCTCTCCACGTCCATCTCCTTCTGCCATTCTAACATGGCATCCTTCCTACCCTCTCTTCAGATGGAAAAACAGCCCTTCTAGTTGTGGCATATGGGACGCCCCTCAACGTGGCCTGATGAGCGGTGCCATGTCCGCGCCCAGGATCTGAACCAGTGAAACCCTGGGCTGCCACAGTGGAGCGCGTGAACTTAACCACTCAGCCACGGGGCCGGCCCCCTGTTTTTTATTATACTTAGTTTTCTTTGAATTCCTCTGTATTTTACATTATATATTTAAAACATTATTCTAAAAAGAGGGTTATAGATTCAGCTGACTACCATAGGAGCCTATGGCCCCAAAATATTAAGAATCTCATTTCTAAAAACACTTGACTACCCATATCCTTACTCTAGTTCAAGAAATTTCAGTCACAACTTAAGTGTCTTCCTGGAGACATCAAAGCAAAAGAAGCACTTGCCCCTTTAAAGTGTAGGATACTAAGGGGTCCACTGCTTTGCACAGTGTTTATCATGCAATTAATTTTTGATATATTTTCTGAGATTAAAAGAACTTGGATTCTTTGCTGCTTCTAAGGCTTTCTCTCAATGACCCCCATAGCTGTACTCCAATGGCATTTGTGACAATAGGACTTGCATCTCAGATTATATAACCCTACAGAGGGGCCACTCTATCTCCTACTTAGAAGTAAGAGTAGGATCTGTTTCACCTAGATCTTAGAAATAAAACACATTTTAAGTAAGAATGAAATAAATTCAAACCAGGGATTTTTAAATCTCTTATTAGCTGGGAAAGCAGTGCAAATGATTTCTGTCTTTGTCTCAATGAATTAAAACAGGAAAGGTGGAGATGTTCTGTTTCAGAAGGAGGAGGTGTAGAGAAACGAAACTTCCCTGGATTCCTCAGGGCTCTGGTAAAGCCCCAGCCTCCTGAGCCGTGAACGTGTACACAGTACAAAGACAGGGAATGTTGGCTTTCACTTCACCCAGAAGCATGTTACTTTTCACATCCTATAAAAATTAGATCAGAAGCCTTTTATTTAGTTAATTGTTCTGAACTGAGAGAACTAAACGTTTCCAGTCTGGATTAAGTCCCAAAGTGCCAGGAAAATTCAAATTCTATTTACATAGGTATTTATATTTCAAAAGGTTAGTGTAAGAACCCGGGATCCTTTCCATTCTGCATCAAAGGAAGAGAATGGTGCCTCTCTCCAATGTATAAACTAAGAAGACCCATATATCTCCTTCTCTCATCTATGGAGAGTCTGGCAACTCCTGTTGGAGATTTTTCCATCTGCCTCTCATCACACTGTCCCCAGGGTAATATCTGGGCAAGGCAGCCCGACACACTTGTTGTTTACTATAAAGTAATTAATAAGAAATCTGTATATGAAGCAGAATACGTCCTGTGCACACTAAGGGTAAAATTAACAAAGACGAATATTAAACCTTCAACAGGACTGACTGGACTGGATTCTCACCAATAAGTCTTCTTATTCACTGGCTCGTTCTGACGCATCACCACTATAACCTATGCGAATGGACAAAAACTCACCTATACTACTCAATGATATGACCGAATTCACTCTCAAGATTTTAAAATGATCCGTGTACTTGACTCAGTAGTAGACAAACATCTGGAATATGTAGTTCTAGAAGTCTGGAAATCTGGGACATGTTCTTGTTTTACCATTTTCCTCTCTATAAAATATGTTCTGCATCCAGTGTGGCAGATAAAAATTTAAGACCTTCTGATAGAAAAATCGACAAAAGCCTTGAACAGGCGCTTCACTAGAAGACATCTAAAGGCCGATAATCAGTGAAATGCACATGAAAATCACAAAAAGAGGCTACTGCACACTCATCAAAATTGATACAACTAGAAAGAACTAGACTTCAAACAACTGACAATATCAAGTGTATTTTGGATGTGGTGCAACTGAAACTCACATACACTGCTGGTGAGAGCGCAAATGGGACCAGCAAATCTGGAAAACCGTTTGGCGTTACCTACTAAGCTGAACATAGGTATTACCTGTAAACTAGTAATTCTACTCTCAGGTAAATCGTAAACGAAATGTGTGCGTCTGAACATTGAAAGACATACATACATATACATTTTATATGAGTATTAATAATAATCACAAACTGGAAAACCCCAAACGTCCATCAATAGTAGAGTTAAAAAATAATTAATATATATTGACATTATTTAATGCTCTATAGCACCGAAAGTTAATGAACAATCATAACCATATGGATGTATTTCACAAAAATAATGTTGAGTGAATGAAATCAGAGAGAAAATACTACATACTGTATCTTTTTTTTATATATTATAAATACGAACTCTTTGCTGTAAAATTTATTGCAAAAATCTTCTCCCATTCTGTGTCTTGTCTTTTCATTATCTTGATGGTGTGTTTTGATGAACGGTAGTTCTTAATTTTATTATAGCACAAATTATCAATTTCTCTTTTGTGATTATTTCTATGTATTTTAAGGGGTTCTTCCTTTAACCTAAGATCATAAAAGTATTTTCCTATATAAAAAAAAGAAAGCTTCTGATAGAATACTTTAAGTTCAAAAGTCTCTGAGAACTTATATCCACGTTTCCTTCTTTCCTCCTTCCTTCTCTCCTCCCCTCCCTTCACCTTATTTCTCTCTCATTATCAAGCCATATTCTAAGGAGACAATATGATAAAAAAAAAAAAAACAAAGTGTTTCTGCCTTCATTGATATTTAACTTTTGGAGAAGATAAAATTTAACCAAATAATCATAGAGGTTATTATCAAAATGGTTGCTATTGTGCAGGGAAATTATTAGTTGCTAGGAAAGTATATGTCAGGGTTTAACTTATAGTTCAGGGAATATTAGAGCTGAGAACTAATGAATAAGTAAAAATGCATTAAGAAAATTGTGGGAGAGTAAAACATTCAAGGGAAGTAGAACGAACATTTGAAGTTTCTAAGATGAAAAAAAATATGGTGTGTGAGGACAGGCAAGTTGCTCCATATGAAGTTGAAGACATATTCTGGGACAAGGTTGAACAAGGCCTAAAATGCAGAAGTGAAGATTTACTTTCAATTGCAAGAGATTGTACATGATGTGATGTGATATGATGCTCTTGTTAAACTAGAATACACGCCAGTGACACACAGAGTAAAGTAAGTGTTAGCAATAATTTGGGAAATCTTTTTGTACTTTTAAATTCTCTCAATAATTAATTAAAATAATAATTAATTATATCTATATTTAATACAATATTTGCCTCATGTTTAAAAATACGTGAAATAGATTCTAGAACATGTAGCAAATAGAAGCCATTTGAAAGTAACTTGCTATGCTCTCTCCAGTCAGTTAATCAGAAATACAAAAATGCCTCGATTCCTGTGCATTCTAACTTCTCAGGATTTAAAGGAAAACCTAATTCTTTAATCATACTATTTGCAAGTACAGTTCCAGGTTAAAATAGAATATATGTTAAATATATATCATGATATATATTTTATATTATTTATGTTATATGCGTATTTTAAAAAGAATATTAAGATTAGATCAGTCCTATTGGATATTAAAACTTAGAGTTGTGATACTTAAAAATTATGGTACTGACACAAGAACAGATCAAATTAAAAAAATGAACTTAAAAGAAAGACCAGAAATTAAATAAATATAAATAAAAATAGTATATTATAAAATATTAATGCAAAATCAGATAGAAATTGTGTTTAAAAAAGTATTTGAACAACTTGATTGCAATCTGGAAGAAGATTAAAATGAATGCAGACAGACATTAACAAAAATGGCAGAGTAGAGCCTATGACAGAGTTCTCCTCCATAAAAGAAATGAGAATCCTGGCAAAAATTGCCAGAATCAACTTCATCAGAACTCTAGAAATTAACCAAATATTGCAGCCATTTAGGGAGCATTTATTCAAGAAAAAGATGAATCTTGGTAAGAAAGTGAGTCTTTTGCCATTTTAATTTCTCCTATGCCATCCTCACTTTTGAGCTCCAAGATAGCCTTGAACCCAATTGCCTGCAGTCTAGTGAAAATTAGCAGCCTCAGCTATTGGCTGAAGCAGAACGTGGTTGAAGTGTCTTCATTATTTGACCTGCCTGGTGGCTCCCTGGTAGACTTCACTTATAAGGTTGTCTTTCTTTAATCTGACTCAATGATAACCCAATGTAAAAAGCATCTTCTTCTGGGAAATTTTTAAAAAATATATCAGAGGCAATTATGTAGCATCTTGTTTTCCTAAGGCGATGAATGAGTTGGGGCAAACAACAGGCTAACCTAAAAGATTAAGATGAAAGGTTGGAGAATGAAATGACCATAGGAGGTTTGAAAAGCTCCAATATTTTTAGAGAATCCAGGTCTTCTGAATGCATGGATCTATTTTCATGCCCAGGGTTGTATGCAAGATCTGGAAACAACTGAGAAGGCCCTGGGCTCTCACCTCTGACTAACTTATACAAGCAGGAGGTGAGGGCTAAGGCAGAGTTGAAATCTGCTCAGTTGAGTGCTGAGGACATACCGCAACATACACACTGAGACCCTTGGCAAACACTGGGAGGCTTACTGGTTCCAGGCATTTAAGGAAACCTCTGTCCAATCATTAGCTGACCATTGAGCTAACTAAGGAGAGATTTCAGTGGCCACACATGACGAAGAACATAGAATTTACAGACTTATTTGAGAGAAGTCCTTAATAAATAAGCAAAAACAGCAGCGAACAGTACCAAAACAAAAACCCTGGAGAAGAAGTAGAATATGATTTACAGAATTGTCACACAAGTTTATTTAAAAACATTCTGTTTTCAACAACTACATATAGGAGACATGCAAAGTGACAAGAAAGTATGGCCCATAAGGGGGAAAACGTTAATACAAATTATCCCTGAGGAAGCCCAGACGTTGGAATTAATACTGACTGATATAGAATGCAACGTGAGCAAACATTATGCTAAGTGAAAGAAGTTAGATGGAAAAAAGCCATACATTGTAAGATTTGATTTAAAGGAAATGCCCAGAATAAGGAAATCAATAGAAACAGAAAATAAATTAGTGGTTTCAAAAGGCTGGGGTACAGAATAGGGAATGGCTGGTACTAGATACAGGGATTTCAAGAGTGACGAAACTATTCTGTATTTAGTTAGTTGTAATACTTGCATAACATTTTTAATATACTAGAAATCACTGAATTGTACACTTTTAAAGTGTAAGTTTAGAATATGTAAATTACATCTCAAAAAAAAACACAAAGAATCTAAACTTCACCAGGATCAAAGATAAAACCATAAATACTAGACAATATTGTCATATAATTCACAATTTGTAATGGAAAAGTTCTCTCTATCTGTAACTCAAAATCTAGAAAGCATAACATTTTTTAAAAAGATAAATTCACTATATAAAAATGCGTATGGAAAAATATGTCAAAATACAAAAGGAAAAATGGCAAAACAAAAAGACAAATGAACAAAAAAATTCAGACACAATCAAAAGGTAAGATCCTTAAATATAAATTGCTCCTAGCGCTTTGAGGTGCATGTAGCAGTCTACATTCAAGAAACGTGACACAGACTTTTTCCCCCAAACATACATGTAATATTTAAATCTGTAACCATGCACTAGATCAAAAGGAAGACTCAACAAATTGCAAAATCTACATGTAAAATAGATTATATTCCATGGGCAAAATTCAAATTTTTGAAAGATGGGGGTAAATGTCAGAGTAGAATGTGTTAGGCAATTATTGGGAGGTTAGGAAACGGACACAATAAATACAAACCGGATCTCAGAAAGATAAATGCACTCTGAGGGTCATTGTAGCATTATTCACAATAGCTGAGTTAGGGAAACAATCTAAATATCCATTGATAGATTAATGGTTAAAGAAAGTGTGGTATATACATACAATAGAATATTATTCAGCCTTAAAAAAGGAAATTCTGCCATTTGTGACAACATGGATGAACCTGAAGGGCATTACAGTAAATGAAATTAATAAGTCACAGAAGAACAAATACTGCATGACTCCTTTCATATGAGGTATCTACAATAGTCAAACTCATAAAAAGAGAGTTAAATGGTGGTTGCCAGAGGCTGGCAGGAGAGGGAAATGGGAGTTGCTGTTCAACTAGTAAAAAGTTTTAGTTATTCAAGATTAATAAATCCTAGAGACCTGCTGTACAATATTTTGCCTATAGTTAGCAATATCGTATTTTGCACTTAAAAATCTGTTAAGGGGGTAGATCTCATATTGTGTTCTTATGAGGAAGGAAGGAAGGGGGGAGGGAGGGAGGAAGAGCAATAACATCAGTAAGTTCACGGTAAGTTCACCTTGGAGATGAAGGAGACAGGGGTAGGAGTAGTTAGGCAAAGATGTCTACCACCAATTCCTTTTCTCTCCAGGTGAGACTGTTGCTCCTCACATCAAATGTGGAGTTTAATTCTCTCCCCTTGAATTTATGACTTTACTTGTTTAGTAGAACGGGGAATAGTTAAGATGTTCTGGAGCTTATAATAATTGATCATAAGAAACTTGGTAGTGTCCTTTCAGTACCCCTGGAATTCTTGCTGTTAGATACTTCTTATGGAAACCCACCGACTTTAGTGAGAAGCCCAAGACACGTGGAGTGATTATGTGGGTACTCCAATTGAAAGCCCCAGCTGAGCTTCTTGCTGAAAACCAGCATCTACTGCCAGCTCTTTGAATGAGCTCTTTTAGACATTAGATCTAGTTGATCCTTCAGATGACTATAGCCCCTACCAACATCTTACTACTATGACTTTGTGAGAGACTCCTAGTGAACAGTGTCCATCTGAGCCCAGTAACACACAGAGATAATAATAAATTGCTGTTTGAGGCCAGTAAGTTTCAGGGTAGTTTGTTATAAAGAACAAAAACAGAATTTGAAACTAGAAATGAGATATTGCCTTAACAAAATAACCTAAAATGTGTGATATTGACTTAGGTACTTAACACTTGTGACCTTCTCAGTAGAATTACTCTTGGTAAATGGCAGTTACCTTGCCAAAAGCTTTGCGGAAAATGACAGCATCATCCACACAGGGGACAACAAATGACTGATTGATATGAAACTGCTAAGCCAGCATCTCTTGAATCAAGGTGAGACAACTCTACAGAGCCATTTTCATTTGACAACAGATTTAACTCTAAATGTATAGATGTTGGGTGATTGTGGCAGATGAAATCACAGATGCAGAAGAGTGGGACACTATAGAGAGATGGGAGTAGAGATAATATGTGTAAAAGTGACAATAACAAAGAGATGAAGGAAATGCATATATTACATTCAAAAGGAAAATGTTTCAGAAATCAGGCAAGGCTGGTAACACATTTTTAGCCCAGTTTCAAATTTACAAAATCTCTCTATTACAAGAAGAATAAAAGTAGAGACATTCATGTAACACACTCATGTACACTGAGGGGAATGTGTGATATCTCTTGGAATTCTAGCTTTGCACATGTTTGCAAAATAGTGACAAGTAACATAAATAACAAAGTAAAAGATTAATGATTGGGTGGCTTTACCCTGTATAACTGAGACTGTAAGTAGCGGCTTCCAGCTGCATGATGCTTCCGCAGCTCACAAAGGTGACCATAGTATACATACTACGTGACACTCTGCCCTCTGTGAATGATCCAGTCATAGAATTATCTGGCCTTCAGTGAGTCAAACAGTTTTTCTAAAAGAAATTTGAAATCTATATTGGCAAAGGAGCCTGGAAAAAGTGACAGAGGTTGAAGCTAAGCTTAACAGCAGCTGTCTAGAGAGAGAGAATTCCTGCAGTTATTCTGTACATTCGGGCTCTTGTTGTTGCCTTCTGGAATCTCAGCATCTCCTTCAGTTTGAGGAGACATTATACTGTGCCTCCGATAATGTGTATGTGTGTGTATGAAACTATGTTTTATTTGCACTTTCATTCTCTACATCAAAATGACTATTTGCAGAGTGTTCCATTCTTTAAAGCATTATTAAAGTTTCATTTTCCTTTTCACATGATGATTTTTATTACAAATATAACTTCATAGAATCCAGGGCACAATTTTTAATAGTGATTTGTGGCTTATTATATTCTGAGCATCACATAGAAATAAGGTTTTGCCGAAGAATAATGTACGTGCACTTTTAGTTCCAAATATCTGAAATATAATTATTAATCACAGATGTTCACTACTGCCTAATAGTTTCAGGAATAAATACCATTAAAACCAGAATTGTACAACCAAAAAAAAAAAATGCTGCCTGCAAATGTAGGGCATTTACTTTCATTTAAAGTAATAGAAAAGAATAGACGAAACAAAAGAGAGTCTACAGAAAGGAATTCACTCTCATGACCTAATTATTGAAATATTAGGATTTGTTTTTCTTACTGCAGATTTCACCTCATTAAAAAGTTGTGAAATCATTTCAATAGGTCATGACCAACATTTATTCTTTTTGTAATTTTCAAAAATCAGTTTTATTATGAAAAGTTTCAAACATAAAAGATGTAGGGAAAACCATATAATGTACCCAAATAACCCATTTTTAGTAATTAGTATTTTGCCACACTAGTTTCACCTATCTCATTCTTTTCTTCTTAACTAATATAGTAATTTAAAGCAAAAGTCTAAATATTTTATTTTATCCATAAATGTTTCCTTAGGCATGTTTAAAAATTAGATATTTTCTTACCTAAATATAATTTAACTATTCTACCTAAAAACCACCAGTAATTCCTTAATATAGTTTACTACCTAGTCCATATTCGAGTTTTTCTGCTTTTTCAAAAATTATTTTTATGGTGGATTATTTGAATTAAGAATAAAACAAGGTCTAAAATTTTAGTACTCCCCATGTGGTTATTATGACTATTGCATCTTATTTGTTTTCCTTATTTGTTTCCATTCCATTAATTTCTAGAAATAACTGGGTCAGATTTTATAGAACATCCCCCACAGTCTATACCTATCTGGGTGATTCCTACTGATGTCATTTAACATTTTGTCCTATTCCCTGTATGTCTTGTAAACTGGAAGCCAGAAGCTAGATACTGATTGAATCCAAGTTCAAATAATTTTGGCAAGATTAGTCTACGGGATGCACAACATGTTTCATGTTATCACCACATTTTGATGAATTTGATCACTTTTGGTTAGGTTAAGACTGATCAGTGGTGACACAATGGTCTTTCAATGATAAATTTCCCATTCATATTTTCCTGTACATGGTTAGCATTTCCCTACACTTGGCTACCCCAAAATACAGTTCAAACCGGAAAAGAGGGATAATTGCATATTTTTCCATGTGATTAACTTTGAATATAAAAAAGAGGCCTCTTTTTCTTTCAATAAATCTGTTTTTTAAATGAAAAGCAGACTGGATAAGTTGCTGTTAATTTTAATCAAAAAAGCCTTAAATGAATCATAAATAGGTTCATGATCTTGGGAAAATATGCATCATTTGAACATTGTTTTAAGGACAAGAAAAGTCCAAAAGTGAGATCCTCTTTTTCTTTGATTTCTATGGTAAGAAACAAGAGCTAATGGCATTCTGCAGTGAAGCAGCTAGTAAATTATCAATTTTAGCTACCTTAGACTCTGTAATATGGAGGATTTGTCCCCAGAAAGCCAGTTATCAAACTGTTTAGAGGGGATGAAAACTTTGAAGGCTGTAGGATCAGATGAATGCTTCTGACAATTTTACACACTTAGAAGCAACAAAAGGGCAAATTCACATCTTTCCATTCTAAACTTAATCATAGAATATGATGGGGTTCAGGGCAGGCCGCCCCAAGATGCGCCACTCTAGTATGAGGATTATTTTGAGCTGAAGACAATAAATGCTCAGACTCAGGGAGAACATTCGACCTTTCCCCCCAACTGCCTAAAAGAAATTTAAAATAAAGGCCTGTCTCCAGGCCAGGCCATAATCATTGGTAACTTTGGTTCCGGTAGACTGGGAGGATCCTTGCTAAGCCCACTCTTATCAAAGTTCTATTTACCAGATACTTGCTTTTCCATTTCCATGTGGGTTGCCTTGCTCCCCTTTGAAGCCCCAAATCACTACCTGAAACGTCCTCCGTGTCTGTAGCTGAAGATACTTGAACAGGCAGCCTTGGCCACTTGGCTGAGTTGCTCAGTTTCTCCTGAGTTTCTCCCATGTATACATGCTATTAAACTTTGTTTGAGTTTCTCCTGCTAACCTGCCTTTTTCGTTATTTGACCAGCCATAAGAACCTTAAGGAAAAGGGGCGAGAGGAATCCTCCTACTTCTCTGACAAATGAAACTTAGGGCCACTATCAAAATAAAATACTACCTAAGGCAGTTATATCTTGGCTTCTGAAACCCCAGTTGAGAAGGCAATTTTATATATCACTGAATTAAAACATTATTTGAATTAAAAATCATCATATTAAATTGTCAAATGGGGGAAAAAGTATGAAACCACGAAAATTTGGATAGAAATATTTCAGAGTTATTCAATGTCCTAGAGAACATCGAAATACAAAGCCTGTCTGATCTGTTTCCCACTGAACTTTTCTTCCTAAAAGAAATTAATAATCATCCTCTGTCTCCCAAATTGTGAACTCATAAAGCCTAGCATTTAAACAGAGAATTGCTCCAAGGAGGATATGCAGGATGAGTGTTAGTTGGAAAGCAAACATAACCAGAAAGAATATCAGAAATTTGTGAGTGTATATTAAAAATGGCAAGTTTCATGAGCTAAAAGATTGAGAGAGCTTGACCTGGACAAACCGAACATAATTTTGGTTTGCCATCAGCCATGACATACATAGATTATAATATCTAGAGTATCCAATCGATTCTGACAGCTCCGATAACATGAAAGGGGACTAAACAATTACCAATTCTGAAATGACGTTTATAGGTCAGAGAATTTTGGCAAAATTTAGAGGCAAAAAGTAAATCAGTAAAGTAAATAAGAAAGTAAGAATAAATATATAGTGCAAATCCAAATTTTCTTAACATTCTTTACTCATTATGATGAAAAGAATGTTAAAAAATACTCTACTGGAAAATAAAGGTAACCATATTAAAAAAAAGCAACAGAAAAAATATTACTAGTAAGGATTAAAGAATAACTCAGAATACAGAAGAAACTCTACAAAAAATATTCTACCGAGAGATTTAGAGGATGTATCTATTGAAAATGACTTTTAAGACAAAAAATTAAATATATTATATGCTTTTAGAGATTTTAAAATATAATAAATGTAAACCAGATATAATTTTAAAAGAAAATCTAATACACAAAACAAGGAAATGGGAATTGTTTGCAGATTATGCGGTTATATAATTATCAAGTTAAAAATATCCTAGAGATAAAATATTAGAAATATTAAGGAGAGTTTAGCAAGGTGGTTGGATGTGAAACTAATATAAAAAACAAGTTCCAATTCTGCATGTAAGAAGCTTGGAAGTCACCACTCCATCCTAACAAGAAGTAAAAATCTGAACAGACTGAAAATTCAGCAGTTCTTCTTGGATCCATAAGACAAGGGAGAACACAGGAAAAATTGCTGCCCCCAAGATTAGAGAGACAGGCAATACAGGGAGGCAGAGCTTACCTGAGCAGAGACTCCTGAGAAGAAATGCCCGTGGGCACCCGTTTTGAGGTAAGAAAACTTGGACTGTAATTGACAAATTGCTGAAGGTTCTGTGTAGACAACTCTAAGAGTTAAAAACTCCAGGGGGATCAAGTTACGGGAACCTCATAATATTGTAAGATTAAAGTCCAGGAGCTCAACCAGCTTCTCATAGAAAATAATAGAGAAAAAACCCCTTGGGCTTCCGGCAGGCGGAGGAGAAGAGGAACCATTTTGAAATATCCCTGAGTACTCTGTTCTTAAAAAGGCCTGCCCTCAGGTGACACAAGTTAATCAACGCCTAACTTGCTGGGGTACACTAGAGTTCTTTCCAAATTCATCTGTAGATTAATGCAATCCCAATAAAAACCCTGGAGAGTTATTTTATGGATGTTAACAAACTAATTTTAAGTTTATATGGAGAAGCAAAAGACCCAGAATAGCCAACACAATATTGCAAGTGGAAAATAAAGTTGGAAGACCAATGCTATCTGACTTCAAGACTGAGTATATAGCTACGGTAATCAAGACAGTGTGGAATGGCAAAAGAATAGACAAATAAATCAATGGAACCAAAAAGGAGAGCCCAGAAGTAGACTTCCATAAATATAGTGAACTGATCTTTGACAAAGGAGAAAAGCAATACAATGAAGCAAAGATATTCTCTTCAACAAATGGTGCTGGAAAAATTGGACATCCACATGTAAAAAAGTACAAAATGGTACAGCCACTGTGCAAGACAATTTGGTGGCTTCTTACAAAACTAAACATACTCTTAATCATTTCATCCAAGTCTTACTCCTGAGTATTTATCCAAAGGAGTTGAAAACTTATGTTCGCACAAAAATCTGCACACCAGAGTTTTAGAAGCTTTATTCATGATTCCCAAAGCTTGAAATCTACCAAGATAGCCTTCAGTAGGTCAATGAATAAATAAACTGTAGTTCATCCAGACAACAGTATATTATTCAGCTCTAAAAGGAAATGAGCTATCAAGCCATGAAAAGACATGAAAGAAATTTAAATGTTTGTTACTAAGTGAAAGAGGCCAGTCTTTCCCAGGGGTGCATATTGTAGGATTCCAACTATATGACATTCTGGAAAAGGTAAAACTGAGTCAATAATAGAAAGATCAGAGGTTGTCAGATGAGAGTAGGGGAGAGATGACTAGGCAGAGCACAGAGGATTTTTAGGGCAGTGAAAATACTCTGAATAATATTATAGTAATGGATATATGTCACTACACATTTGTCTAAACCCATTGAATGTACAACATCAAGACTGAACTCCTAGGTGAACTGTGGAGTTTGGGTGATTATGATGTGTCAATGTAGGTTCATCTTCAGAGAAAAAACAAGGGCCCTTCTGGTGAATAACATTGATAATGGGGGAGGTTATGCACGTGCGGGGGTAGCAAATATATGGGAAATGTGTGTACCTTCCTCTCAATTTTATTGTATACCTAAAACTACTCTAAAAAAGTTGTCTTTTCAAAAAACTATACTTCTATAAGCCAATTCATAATATCCATCAAGTAGAAAAAACATCAGCATTTAGAATACTAGCAGAAAATATCAAGTATTTATAGTTTGATACATTCACCATCAGGGAAATGCCAATCAAAGCTATTTTTTCTAATTATCATTGTATAACTAATACCTAGCTTCATCTGCCTTCTATCATTTTAGTTGGCCAGAAAGAAAACACTTGCTGTTTTACTTTGAAAAGCCAAGAACACTAGCAAGCTATTGGGATCATTTTCAAATATCTTGAATATTTCTAACACAGTCAGCTACTTCAGGATTTAGCTTTGTGACAATACCATCAATTTCCATCTCAGGTTCTTCTAAATATAATACTAAGTTCAAAATTTCCTCTACTGCAACTAAGATATACAACTATGTACGGGGGGGTGGGGGAGGGGCGGTGGTTTGAGGCGATAAAGCAGAAAAAAAAAAAGAAGATTGGCAACAGTTGTTAGCTCAGGTGCCAATCTTTAAAAAAAGAAAACAAATTTCCTCTGCAGAGTTCTGCTTAGCTTATGTCTCAGCACACTTTCTGATTGCCTTAAGTAGGAGATAGCTGCTCCTAATTTTATTACTACCTAACACATTTTCATCTGGGTCTATCGGCCAGCTCCCATCTGACCTAGCACTGACTACTCAGAGGTGTGGGTTGGAGAAAGGATCTAATCCTTAGCACAGAGTTTGACAAGCTATTAATTGTCAAAATACACCAATTATTTATACTAGTATAATTATGATTGTTTAAGCTATCTTCCCCATCCTGCATAATATATGCAACCTTCAATTTCTGTAACAGACGTTGGCACTCCTCTATTATTTCATTTAGTTCTTGAGTATTTCTGATGTCTACTAGTTGTAAGCAACCTGAAAGCACAGATTATATTTTATTTGTTTGAACTACAGAGATATATATTGTAGGGAAGATGTCTTCCAGACAGATGGAATATTACAAAGATCTTGAGCTAGAAAAACAATTGACAAGCTAAGAAATGAAACGTCTATTGGAACTGATGCAAATTGAGCTAGAAGGAGGTATATTTGGACAGGCATTCTTGTAGGGCATACTGAGCAGGATGGGTTTACTTCTAATTCCAATTGAATACCATTGAAAATATTGAACTGGGAGTGTCCTGCTTTAACTTTATATTGTTAAAAGAACATTTCAGAACTACATAGAGAATGCATGTGGGTATGTGTAAAAATAAAATTTACAGTTTGGGGCCAGCCCAGTGGCGCAGCAGTTAAGTTCACACGTTCCGCTTCTCGGAGACCCGGGGTTTGCCAGTTCGGATCCCAGGTGCAGACACGGCACAGCTTGGCAAGCCATGCTGTGGTAGGCGTCCCATATATAAAGTAGAGGAAGATGGGCATGATGTGAGCTCAGGGCCAGTCTTCCTCAGCAAAAAGAGGAGAATCGGCATCGAATGTTAACTCAGAGCTAATCTTCCTCAAAAAAAAAATTTACAGTCTTCATGGAACGATACTAGGCCTGAATTAGCACAATGGCAATATAGATGAACATAAGTGGACAAATTAAAGTTAAATTATGAAGTTACAATTGACAGAATTAACTAATAAAATGGGTGTGATTTAAATAAAAGAGAGGAATCAAGTTACCCACTATTTCTACCTTAAGGATCTAAGCAAAATGGTGGTAATTTTCCTGAATCAGAGACTAAGAGAGGTACAGGTTTAGGGAAGAAAACAAAAGTTCATATTTTGTTTAACATGAGACTTCAAGGAAATGAGGTTCCATCAGAAGAAGGATATTTTTCCATTTGCCAAGAGTGGAATTAAATCCTTGAATTTATTACATTCAAATATTTCTTACAGTTACAGAATCAAAAACATGATTATTCTAACTCCCAGGGAGAATAATCTTGATAATAATATCTTGTATAAACCCAACTCAAGATAGAATGACTTGTGTGCCAGAAAGTTAATTAGGGGAGTTTTAATAAGAAATACGACTGCCGAGGGGACAGAATCCGCACTTCCTTTGGTTAGCATGTTTTCTCCCTAGAGAGAACGCTCAATGAGACACCAAATTATAATCCACAGATTTCAGGGCAAACTGGGAATCAAGGGGTAATTAAAATGTAATCAGACAAAAATAGGGATATAACTGCATCTTGTCCTGGATAGATACAGTCCTTGAGTAAATCAAAAAGCAACTACTGGGTAGAAGAAAAGCTATGAAGTGAGGGTAACAGTTATTAGATTTTTTACTATTTAGAACATTAACTTAAATATTATTATAGTTGTTTTATCCCTGTTATAGCAAAATGAATGTTATGTTACCTGTCAGCCATTCATCATTTTATGAAGCAAAAATTAAAAGTGAAACTATTGCCTAGAGCTCTGATTCATCATCATAAGCATCAGCGCCCTCTTTACATTTCCTCAAATCTGAAAGATCAGCGTGGGTTCCTTTCTCCAGTCACATTATAATTCTACTTGCTCTAATAGTATGTGAATAATGAAGGCTTCTCTCTGTGAGTGGAAACTGATTAATTGGTTGAAAATACAGGAACAAAGTTGAACAGTCTTTATTTTGAGAACCTAATGATTACACAGTTCCTTTTCAGTAATGAAACCTTTCTCTCCTCCGAGAGAATAAAATGTTATATAAACAGAAGCCTGAAAATCCAAATGAACAATCAGAACAAGATGGTACAGAGAAGAAAAATAGTAATTACTGTGATTCTAGTTCTAATGGAAGAGACTCAGATTCTTAAAAACAGTAGGGAGAAGCTATTATAGGGACCCATTTTCCTTAACATTATAATAATTACATATGCACTCTGCCTTTTGGTCACTTGCTGATTTTTGTTTTGTTTTGTTTTCTTCAAAGAGGGTTTATATTAGTGCTTAAGATAAAGTGGAGCTGTGTACTAGAACTAAAAGTTGGTTGTGCATTTATCACATAAATTCATACTGTTTTTCATTATTTGCCAATTACTGCCTGTGCATTAGTCATCCCTCTTTAATTAAATGGTAACATTATTGAGAAAAAGAACTAAATCTAATACTTCTCTTTTAGTCTCTTCGGTAGCCTGCATGTGTAGAAATCCTCAAAATAACTTGCTAATCTATTAGTCAAAATATATTTATGGATAACTATTCCAAGCTGCTAGAATATTACTTAATAGAAATATCTGATGTTCTGATTCTATGGTCTGCCTCCAATCCCCTTCACGAATTTCTTTTTTGAAATATAATTGGTTTACATGTTCGTTTGCAATCTCTTTTGGTTATCTTTCCATTTTAACAATCTTAATTGAAATATAAAAGTTTTATTCGCCACAGAATTATTGCAGGTGTCAGGCAGGTGACATATTTTAAGGAATGTAAGATCTTTTAATAGTTTGAAATATGTATGTATCTTTACATAAACAATTCTTATCTACATTTATCTGCATCAAAACACAAAATTCCTATTAGTAATTTAAAATCTAATTAAGCATAACATTTTAAAGCATCAGACTAGAAGATAAACCTTCCTTCCCCATCCCACATTTTAAGGTAATTGCCTTCAGGTTTATTGATCGTGCACATTTCTATATTTGTTATATTTTCCCTTACTTCTTTAGTTGCAGTCCATGAACAGTGGAGTCAATGCAAATCTTAGCAGTCATTCCTTAAACAAGCCTGGTGGAAAGTTCAGTTTAATTTGCAAATGAAGACTGAAATCAGAGTTTAAACATTTTTTTCTAAATAAATAAAATAAGTTGGTGAAGAGGTGCAACATGCTAGGTTGGCAAGAAGCAAAAGGTGCTTTGTTTTTATAAGATCTACAAGATTCCTCTTCATCCTCATCTGCAAATGACTCATGATTGCTACCTCATAGGAGAAAAGGAAATTTGGTTTTTCGTGCTGCTGCTCCTCCTACTGCTGAAGTCTTGGATTACTAGCCTTAGCAAATTCCAGGTAGATACTCTTTAAATTTCTTTTTCACTTCTCTGAAACCATTTTCAAAGACATCGCACTGAACCTTATTTCTCCATACCCACTGTATTAGTTTTCTATTACTCCTGCAATAAATTACCACACATTTAGTAGCTTAAAACAACACCTATTTATTCTCCCATAGTTTTGTGGGCCGGATGTCTGTTATCAGTCATCCTACCTCTTATCTGGGGCCTCTGGAGGAGAATCCACTTCTAATCTCATTCAGGTGGTGGGCAGAATGCAGTTTCATGTGGTCATGTGGTTGTAGGACTGAGTTCCAAGTTTCCTTGCTAGCCTTTAAAAGGGGAATGTTCTTAACTTCTAGAGGCTACCTGCATCCTCTGGCTAGTTCATATTTAAGATCATGAGTTGCTGGTCAATTTTTTCTCATGCTTTTTCTGACTCTGATTGACTCTTCTGTTTTTCTCTTCTGCTTTTATAGGCCCTTGTGATGTCTTTGGGCCCATCTGGATAATCCAGGATGATCTCCCCTTTTTAATATCATCTGATTAGGAACATTAATTCTGTCTTTTCATCTTCATATCCTTTTACAACAGTACCTAGAGTTGTGTTTGATTGAATGGCCTGGAGTTGGGAATCTTGGGGCATCCTTAGAATTCAGTCTACCACATCCACAGAAACCCAATAGTTAAAAGCCAAGTGTTCTCACGTGCCTTCCTATTTGTTCTTGCTTGAAATCTGAAAAATATTTATCAAAAAATAACCACTTTATACTCTCACCACTTAATCTATATCTATTCTGGATTAAATAAAGTACCAATCCACTGGAAACTAAAAGTCATAACGGTCCATCAGTGGAGATTAAGAAACCCACACTATATGCTAGAGACAGCTACTAGCTGCAGAAGTGAACCAATCATATTCATTTTTTCTGAACTCTGTGTCCCATGACATCACTTTGGTAGCTGCAAATCAGCCTTGGTAGGAGTATTTACACCGTGGGACCTAACCCTTTGCAGAGGTGAGTTACCAGCATGTCACCGCAAATTGCAATATATGTTCTGTGCTCCAATGGAGGTTTGCAGAGGGTAAAAGGAGCAGCTAACTCAGGCAGGCAAAGAGGTAGAGGCCAGAGACTATTTCTCTGTGGAAGTAACACGATAGACATCTTGAAGACCCAAGTATGTCTTTTACTAGTTGGAACTTTAAATATTCCCACTTGAAGATGCTGTCAGACAAACCAGAGGTGCATCTCTCAACTCGCACATACTGGCTAAGTGACCTTGAGCAACTGAGTTCACCTCTTTATGCTTCAGCCTTTAAATCTGTAAAGTTATCTCATGGGTTTTTTGTTTACTCAAACATTCAACAAATACTTATTAAGCATTTCTGTGCATCACTAATTAAATAATAATTAAAATACGAGTTCTTTGACTGGGCCAGTCCCAATGGTTAAAGTTCAACACGCTCTGCTTCAGCAGCCTGGGTTCAGTTCCCAGGCGCAGATTTACACCACTCGTCAGTGGCTATGCTGTGGCAGCCACCCATACACAAAATAGAGGAAGATTGGGAACAGACGTTAGCTCAGGATGAATCTTCCTCAGCAAAAAAGATAAAATAAAATAAATAAAGTAAAATAAAATATGAGTTCAGTGACATAACACTATTGAAGTCGCTGGCACAGACATGCTGACTTCCTTGAGAGCAGTGACTTGATTCCAGCAAAATACATTTTCTGTACCGTACACTATAGAATACAGTATCAGTATACTAGATCTGGGGACAATATGGTGAGGATTAAATATTTTTGTTAATCCAAAAAGGTTTAATACACATTGTACAGGAATCGGAACTAAATAAACAAATAAAAGTTAGTGATAATGATTTTATGTATTTGGACCTCTTTAATAACTAAGAAACTCAAGAAAAGTTTCTTGGAAAAAAAAACATATGAATATCTGCAAAAATTTATATATCCAATTTTAAGAAATTCATACAACACTCCATAGCCACTCATGGACTCACTTTTTACCCATGCAACCCATATTAAAATTTTCGAAGTTCACTGGGAAAAGAAGCAAGGCAGCTCTTCATTTTCAAAGACACACTAAGGAGAAATAGTAGAGAATGTACTGAAAAGAAAATGTGCTTTGGTATGACTGAGTCATAGGATATAGATGTGGAAAAAAGCACAATATAAGAAACAGTAAGTATGCCAAATTAAGACCATATATGGTCTTGTGTGTTAAAATGGAGAATTTAGTGTATTAAGTTCACTGTCGGGTTCAGATCTTTTGGACTGCTGTTTTGTCCTCTGTGTAGTACTATAAGAAAGACCTGAAACTTCCTTTCATTTTGGAGGGAATTTGCCCCAAGAAAGCCTAGGGCATAAGTTGCACAAGCTTCTCTAAGCCTTAGGGAGGAAAACTCCTTTTTTCCATTAAAGTTATTTCCATTGTGCTGATTTTTCCTTACTTTTTCATTTGAAATGACTGGTAAGTTCTAAGGAGAACTTCTTGCAGTATTAGAGCTATTTTAACTGGGAATCTTTAAAATATTTAAATGAAGCATTTAAACCGGCCTGCAGCTTCCTAACTCTTAAATCTTTTCTTGATAAAACAGCCAGAGTTTTCATTGCTTTTCACAAGCCTGGAGCAGAAAAACATAAACTTAATTTTGAAATTGTTTCTGGAACCCTAAAGATAAATACAAAATAGATTTTTTTTAATAATAAAAGCAAAATCAAGAATTTATCCTTAGGCAAGTTAATAGCCAAATAAGTTCTTTATCTTCAAGTTTCTTCAGAGTGAATATTTGAAAACCTAACGTTGTTCCATTAAAATAAACAAGGTCAATTTTCTCAATATAAATTTAATATTGAAAAGGAAAACTTCAATATCAAAGGCATATTTTAATTTGCATTTTTATTTAAGAACTAGTAAGTCTAATTATTTTAAAATAAAAATCAAAGTTATCCCAATATAATGATATATCTTTATGTTATTCATTCATTAATCTTTGCTCTCCAATTCCAATTTCATAAATGTACTATGAAATCACACTGTTCCTCTTAAACACATAGGCATTCTTCTTCTCACCTTTCACAGTAATTCATAGTTTTGTTATTTCATTGCAATAAACATTAAAAATAAATTATTACTTTTTATGTGAAATTGAAGATAAATAGAGAAAAACCTTAAGTTTGACTATATGGAAATAAGAAAGTTACGAAGTTCTTTTCTCTAGTCTCATAGTGTATGCATGAAAAATAGTTTAATGGCACTTATTTAAACTATTTATTTCCATTCTTAATTCCAATTTATGTCAGCAAGAAAATTCCATTTAAATATTTAAATAACATATAGAGAAGAGACTGCATAATCTTGGTAAAAAATTGGCCAAAACAAAGTATCATAAAATAGCAAAAATGTACATAGCGAATATTCATTCTAAAAAGGAAGGTACAAACAACAAGTTATTTCAATATACATCTTCAAATTGAGGATGGGGGGCAGCTATATCATTGACTACCGGTGAGACTGAATTACACAGGGGAAAACCAAGCCCTTCCAGTGCTCATGTAATCTGCACATACCTTTCTGAAGAGTGACAGCTTTTGACGCAACAATGTTTTGGTGAAAAATTAAACGCTCGTTTCAAAGTCTAATTCCATTGATATAATCCAAAAGGACTGACAAGACTGTGAGACTCTGAGCCGATGCTCCAACTGGGCAGCGTTCTTGTGGAGAGGGGGAGAGAATGAGTGACTTTTGGAATGGGAGAGACATGAATCACTGGGGTCAGATTGGAGAAAGATCCTCTGTTGAACTTCTTTGAGGACATTCTTCTCTAATTGTAGATCTGCGAAATTATTATCGGCCCCATTCACACCCAACCTGCAATGATAGGAAACATACATAACTGCTGTATAAATTCTAGTTCAAAAAGGGGAAAATAGGAGATATTTTCATAGAATTTCCATAGGAATTCTGAAATCCACCACAGGAAACGTTAAACATTCCTTGATTAAGCTTCAGCCTGGGAATTTTTTTTCTTTTCCTGAAGTTCCCCAATTTGATCTATAATTTAGTGCAATTCCAATCATAATCCCAGCAGGCTTTCTCTTGTCTAAATTGACAAGCTTATTCTAAGATGTGTATAGAAATATAAGAGAACAATTATGGCAAAAGCAATGTTTTAAAGCATGTACACATCTTGAAGACTTACAATATATGTTTTAAGACAATATAAAGATTGTGAAATTTAAGTAAGGATTGCTAAATAGGTAATGGGCTAAATCAGAAGATCCAGAAATAGAACTTCTATTACATGGTTCACACACACACACATACACACACACCACCCGATGAAAAGTTCTTCCTTGTTGAAGAAACACCATCAACAAAACTCCTGAATCAACTAGATATCCAGTTGATAGCTTTGACAGCTTCAGATTGGCAGATGAAAAATGTTTTTCTTACGTGTATCTTTTCTAATGAAGTTAAACAAATACATACCCCAGCAAAACAAGGGAGTAAGCACAAAGAAAAAAAACATAGGATCCACAAAGCAGGGATCCAATGAAAGAGAGGGGATTACCATACGTATCAAAAGTCACTAATAGTAAAGATTACATTAAGCTGAGAGAAGGCTCCCAGAAGGCTGCCTCATGGAAAATGATAAAAATTATCCTTGGCCATTTAGAAGACAGGATTAAGTAGAGCCATACGGATGTCCTAGAGGGATGGAAAGATTAACCACATGTCTGAATACACCCAATCAAATAAAAATATGAGGCAAATATCAACACTAGAAGAAAACCAAAGGAACACTTTTAATTAAAATATATATAGTTACATTATTTGAATGAAAATAAATACTATTATATGTTCACATTGATTAAAACTCAATTTAGATGTAGATATGTATTGTTATATAATATCAAACTTTTATATTGGAAAATGTCTCGAGTTCTAAGCAATTACTATCTTCAAAAAAATATCTCATCTCTGTCGTTCACTCCTTTACTCTCTATATTCTTTATTCCGCTTTATTACGTCACAGTGCTTCTGACTCCATGATACCGTATTATATATTACATTTGATTGCTGTGTTAATCACCAGTCTCAAATAGATCATTCACAGAACTAACCAACAAACCCAAAGTGTTTCTTTGATCTATTGCCTCTCCCACTGCCTACAATACTATGCAACATAATTCTGCTCCACTTTCCTTAGCATCAGAATTCCTTCTTTCCTCCATCATCAAACATATACTCATTCTCAACAGATATTTTAGAGAAAGTTGGTAATTCAATATTTTAATAGCTTTATATTTCAAATTTTAAACTTAAAACCAACCAGTTTTTAAACTACCCTAATCTTTGTTACAACAGAGCACTTGTCCCTCCTATGCTTTGGTTTGTCTATGCATTGAAGTCCAAATCATTTTAAGTATAAGGAATTTACATAATCAAATATACCTTCACTCCTTTGTGTCAATTTAACTTTTCCTGTTCAGCTTGGTAATTTCCATCAAATTTAAAAAACAAAACCTTGTCCATTAATCTAGGGCCCTATTTTCCTTTCCAGGATATTGCTCCATGTTAATACCAGGTTGTATTTCCTCCACATGTATCATTAAACTTCTCGAGTGTTCAACCCCACTGCGCTCATTTTCTCACTTCTCATTCCTTACACTCCAAACTAGTTTTCACTTCATTCTGCTGAAATGACTGTCTCTAAGGTCCCTCCATCAAAACCATATCACACATCATCATCAATAACAACAAATATTATTCCTTATTTTACTGGGTTTCTTTTCAGCGTTTAGTACCATCTACACTCTCTTTCATTAAACGTTTTCTTCCCTTGACTTTTGTCTTTCAAACACTTTCCGTTTTTTTTTATTACCTCTCCATACTTTTTCTCTTTCCCCACTGAAATCCTTCAGTACTTGCCCTAGACTCTATTGTCTTCTCAGGTTATTTTCTCTCCCAAAGGATCTTCCTTACATTCACAGATTCAATTAATATCAACAGATGAGTATCCAATGTGATTCCTGAAGCCAGGATGCCCAGTGAACTTCAGATCCATATATTTCTGGTTTACCTCATTTTTGTCTATGCCAAAATATTTCATACAAATTTTAGCATATCCAAAACTAAACTCACGGTCTTCCACAAATGTGATCAGTTCATATTTTCTTTTTTAGTGACCGATGCTGACATCCATCCTGCTTTTGAACCCAACAACCTAGCAGTCATCCTAGACACTTACTGCCACTGTTTCTGAATACTTAGCCTTTCAACTACTAGTACCTGCAAATGTGAGTCCTAAAGTCTCTCTGAAAATATCCACTTCCTCAGAGGAAACTTTACTGACTCTGGCAGCATGACAACTCTGTTATACATTCTCTTAACTTTGTGTCCAGCTCAGCACAATTGCAGTTTGAAATCATCTGGAGAAATTCTGGGTTGACGACAGCCTCCTGTGTGGCACTCTATGCTCTCTGGATCTACCTTTGCTCACCTCTGTATTTTCCACACCAAAAAAAATTGCCTAACAAATAGTACTATGAGAATATATGAATAAGAAACCTATACTAGCCACCTAACTTATAAATCCAATAAATGAACCAACGGATTTGTTAACCAACTGCACCTATCTTATCCAAACTGGTTTTGACCACTTTGCTGAAATGACATTCTAACAAAACCATGATTTCTAAGAGTATTATAGACAACATCAGTCATAACTTTACTGGGCCACTCAGGAGCATTTAATATGGATATCTACACTTTCTTTTGTAAACTCTCTCTTCTCTTGGTTTTTGTTATTTACAAATAGTTATTTTGGAAGAGTTAGATGAGCTAAAGTGGGAGGACACCAATTTATTTTATATTCTAAGGATATTTACTAATTTCTTAAAAGGTTCCATTCATTTTGTAAATTCTGTGGGGAAGTGTAAGAAATATAGGCTACACATAGTGAATGACAATTTAAGTACTTTAATATTATCACAGGTACTATATATTTCTCCAATCCAGTAGAAATCCAGCCAATTTGGTTGACAGAATTTCAGTCTTTCTATTGACAGTCTTTCCGATCAAAATTTAAGAAACTTGTATTGTACACCTGAGCTATGTCATTTATGTGACATTTATACGTGAGCCTTGGGCTCTCAGTCATGGGCTCAACTTATGTGTCTGATAAGAGCATAAATAATAAGATGAAGTGACTTCAGTTTGCATGTCTGTTAATCCATTCCAACTTAAAAATAATACTAACCTATAACTTGTTTAGCTTTACAATCAAATATATGTGAGCCAATCTGGGGGATTCATGTCATAATACGTATGTTTACATTCTTTGTTTACATTTTTCAAGTTGAAACATATGAACTGGACAAATCTGTGCAAATACAAAATGAATGCAGTAAATTAGGAAGGAAATGCAATGACAGGTGATATTTCTCAATAATTCATTAAGCAAAATATTTGAGCTATGCTGAGTACAAAATCTTTTGTTAAGGCTGATCAGGTTGCAGATTATAAAATGTCCTAATAGTGCCAATAAATTAGAGCCACCTTTCTCAGAAGAAAGTGACTAACAATATTTTGTTGCTGAATTAAATAGAATAAAAGTCTCAGGACTTGGCCAGAAGGCTGAGATTTTAATTAGTTATTAAGGTGTTCAGGTTAATGTAAATCAGATTTGCCTTTTCTAGCTGGAGAATTGGGATTGACAGTGGCATTAAATCATGAGTAAACACTAATTTGCCAGTGCATGCAAAAGCCTGGCCTGAAAAAAAGAAAAAATAGTTAATAGAGTATTTTTGTTAATTATCAAGCTTTTCCTTTGTATTATGTTAATCAGAGATGTACCCTTTCAAATTAGATATTTAAATGTTGATAATCAAATGAAATGCTTTTAAAACTGTCTATTGGAGTTAAGTGATTACTCTTGCCTTTTCTTGCTTTTTTTTCCCCTACTTCCCTTGTAATGACTGAAAACAAGCTTCTTGACAGCATTTCGAAATAAGGCCATGCCTGCTCACAAATTAAAATGTATTACAAGTCTCTGATTAAGGAAAACAATCTACCCTTTCTAACATTTCTAATTAGAGGTGCTTAATTTTCAGTATACCAACCTACCCTCCTACCTTAAAATACACGTCTGTACAAGTTAAATTTTAAAAACATCTGTATGCATAATGGACCTAAAAGAAGAGGTTGTTTTTTCCTTTGCCCCCTTTTTTTCTCCTAAACATTTATTTCTGTTTTATATTCTCAATCTATAAATACTAAGAGGTTCCATCTATCTCATCTAATCCTCACACAATGGTGTAGATACAGTGGTCATATACATATGACATAGAAGAAACCAAGAGGCATAGTTATTTAGTAACTTGCCAAATGAAACAAACTTGTCATTGAAAATGATAACTTTTTAGCATGATTGCATAATGGTTAAGATCATTGTTTGTGGAAGCAGGACAACTTGGTCTAATTACTATCTGTAAAATGTCTTGTGGCGATTAAATGAGATAATACATATAAATACTTAAAAATCTCCCATTCATACCTCAACTGTTTAATATGGGTAAACTATTATATTTATTATTTGGCTCTATTGTTTTGGTCATTCCCATTACATCCCCACATTGTAAGGACCTTTTGTGTGTTCATATTGAATTATTGGAAATACACATATTTTAAGGGGTTGGGTGTTTTTAGTAGTTGAATTTTAAAGATTAGTATTGAAAAAATTTCTGGTAACTTAGCAGGAATAGCTGTAAAGGTGTTCCTTCTTTTCCTAAACTGCTTATGACATATAAAATTACTAAAAAGCATCCTTGTTTTTGCTTTATGTTAAAAAAACAGAAAAGAAAATGTAGAATTTCAAATCTTTGCACATCCCACCATGTACTCCTTTACCAGAACCTTCCCTGAGGGTAGAGGACACTAAGTAGTGCAGTGACCATCTGAAGGGAAGATGAGGGAGACCCAAATCCATGAGAACAAGGCTCCAGGTGGATTTTCTGACAAAGGCAGAATTCATCAGAAGCCTTTCCTTATTTCGCAGTGTTACTTATTATAATATTTAATTTGTTTCTGATTGCTGAATATCATGTAGTGATCTGAGGTTTGTGCTGACTAAAATTAGATATTTGAAGGGAAGACAGATGAAAGGCATAAAATACTTGTAAATATAAAATAAAATATAAACCTTTACTTATAAAGATTGTGCTATTGGTCCAGACATAATAGTGCCTGTGCTTCTTGAGTGAGATGAGAAAGTGCCTAGCAGAAGGGTCATCTATTCTCACTTATGCTTGAAAAGATGACAATAGCTCCTGGCTTGAACATGGAGATGGCAGAGGCAGAAGCAGGGAAACTGATAGCAAGGCTGTCGACAGGTGAGAAATGGCGGTGGTGACAAGAGCTATTCACATTGTGGATATATTTCGTAGATAGAGCTAATTGGATTTTCTGCTGGATTCAACACATGATTTGAGAGAAAAAAGAATTGAGGAAAATTCAAGTATTTTGTCCTGTGCCTTTAGAAGGATGGAGATTCTCCATACATCTTTTAATATGATTGCTTTTATAAAATATTGAAGACTACAATAAAAGCAAAGTTTGCAGGGGTGATTGAAGTACAAAAAGGTCAACAGTTCACATTGTGTCATATTAATTTGAGATTGCCCATTGGAAGTTTAAGTAAAAATGTTGAATAGTTAAGTGTATGAGTCTGGAATTTAAGATAGCAGTCTGGACTGGAGATTGAGTTTTAAGATTCTTTGCATTTAAATATTTACAGACACAGAGCAGGATTTAGTAACCAAGGGAGTGAAGAAAAGAACAAAAGTGACCCCAAACCAAACTAGGGGGCACTTCAGAATTAAGTGGTTGGAGATATGATAATGAACTTCTAAATAAAGTCAGAAGAGCTGCAAGTGAGATATGAGAGAGAACAGAAGGGTGTGTTCTCCCTGCAATAAAAGAAAGGAACAGTTTCTAGAAGGATTATATGATCACTGCTACAGGGACATCAAGGAGGAGAAGAGTTAAAAGTTCATGACGAATTTCCCAAGTGGAGGTTATCTGTGACATTGGCAAAATAGTTTTCTTCTTGGAGTGTTAGGGTGAGAGCTATATTGGATTGGTTCAAATGAGAACAGAAAGTAACAAATCAGAGACTGATGTCCTCATCTGTAAAATAGAATAAGCACAGTAACTGCCTCACAGAGTTTTGTAAGAATTAAATTAGGTAATTTCCATAAATTATGAAGCACAGTGCCATATACATAATAAATAGCTTTTTAATTGTGCATAAAGGTTTATAACAATTATTTTCATTATTCTTAAAAGACTTTTGTTAAAAAATATTAAGGAACAGTTAGAAAGGACTGTGCCATAATATCTGAATTTTAAAAAAATCTATAATATTTTTATTATTGAATTTTAAGTGATACACTAAAACAGCTTAGCTCAAAGAGTGAAGGCTGAAGTCCACTCCTTGCCTTTTTCATAATTGCGTATACTTTCAAATGAAGTGCACTAAGTACCCAAAGTATACTTTGGGTGGCTATTATAGTTTCATGTTTGGAGGAGGATGGAATTGGAAACTTTTTATAACATAGGTGTAGTTAGTGTAAGCTTGTTTACCTGTATGGAAATTAATAAAGAGATCTTAACTAAATTGGAGTCCTGAGGGTCTGTAGGAGGAGCTCTCAGGCCCAGCCCACATGTCAATTACACCAAACAGGAAGAGACAGCTGCTTGCATCTTGAACAGGAAGTAAAACTACTCTGCTACGGAAGGAAGATTTCTCTGCCCAGCAAATAGTAAACTCCACAGCTCAGCCAATGAGAAGCCTTGCTGCCCTGAGCTGTTACTTTCGCTTGTCAGATTTTCATTTAGAACAGCGCCTCCAACTCTTCCTTTTTCTCCTTTTCTTCTATAAAAGCAGCCCCCCTGCTTTGTTGGATTTGCCTATGGTTTACCACAGCATGCTCATCCTGAATTGCGATTCTTTTGGCTAGTCCCAAATAAACTTATCTTGAGATAAAGGAACCGGCAAATTTGCTTTTTAAGTTGACTTCTGAATGAAGTTTGTCTCCCGGAGTTGGCAGATTCACAGGAATGACAGAGGCCATAGGACAAGTGGCTATTTTCATCTAGATCCCTAAGAGCTAAAGCAGAGAGCGAAAGCAAAAGCGAGGTGTTCTGTTTGCCCTCAAACACTATATTTAGGTTTCTCCACTTTTCTGACTTTTACGTATCTCTGTTAGAGGTTATTCTTTACCTCTGTTTCTACTTTCCATCTCAACAAATCCGTTAATGTAACGGAAAAGAAGAAAATCCCTTGAATTAACATTTTTCCCCTCTTATAGTCTTTGACTGAAAGTGAAAAGCAGTTCTTGGTGTAAAGAGCTTTAATTGTCAGAAGTGGCTGCACTGTAGCAATGATAAGGCTTTTTGTATCCATGAAAGAAACATATTTCTCAGTTTGAACTCCATCATGAAATGTATGTAATTATAGAGTAATTGAAAATACACAACTTCAAGGCCTCCTGCTGTTGGATGATACATATGAGATAAGCATTTTGGACTAGACCTTTAGTAATGTCTGTGACATTTTTAGAAAAGTAAGAATTATTATGAATCCAAAAAAAAAAAAAAAGCAGAAAGAGCAGAGACACAATGAGAATTTCCAATATGATTTATTCTAATATTCGTAGTACACTCATTTTCATTTTTATGAGATAGATCTTATATCAATATATTTATTCAACAAACTATTGTTGCCACTGATTCTGCTATGTACTGAGCCCACAGTGATGAAAAATTATAGTCCCTTCCCAGAAGAAGCTCACAAACATCATGGGAGAGAGATGTTTATGGCAAATTTTGCAATGGACTATGCATAAAGGCATAGTAAATTAATGAAGTGATAGGTTTGGAAGAACAGGGAAATGTCTTTAAATGTAATTAATATTAAGAAAAATTAATATATGCATAGATACACACATCATGGGGAAGATTTTTAGAATCAGAATTTAGTTACTGGTTGACTATGAATGATGAGTCAAATTTCAATAACACCTAGAGTTATAAATTGGACACCCTGGTGCATTTACCAAAAGGGTATGCAATAATAATTTGGAAATTAATAGCTACTTATTTCCCCCACTTTGCAAAAATCCAAGTCTTCAGTCAAATGACTTTACAAGTAAAAATAAAGGTAATGAAGGGCTAGCTGTGGTGGCCTAGTGGTTAAATTCTTCGCGCTCCTCTTCAGCGGCCCGGATTCACTTCCAGGGTGCTGACATACTCACATACAAAAACAAGAAGATTGGTAGTGGATGTTAGCTCAGCACAAATCTTCTGCAGCAAAAAAAAACCCCAAAAAACCAGTAATGAAGTTTAAGTAGCAAATAATTATATTTTATTACAGAATCATCTTTTGATACTACTTTTTGGTGTGTATGTGTGAGGAATATTGGCTCTGAGCTAACATCCACTGCCAATTTTTCTCTTTTTGCTTGAGGAAAATTGTCCCTGAGCTAACATCTCTGCCAATCTTCCTCTATTTTGTATATGGGATGCCGCCATAGCATGGTTTAATGAATTGTATGTAGGTCCATGCACAGGATCCAACTCCACGAACCCCAGGCCTCCAAGGCAGAGCACGGGTACTTAATCACTACGCCACTGGGCTGGCCCTGATACTACTTTTTTTAATTATTTCTGTCTATTGTCCAAACAAAATATTGTGAGAAGAGTGAAGTATTTTAGGTGTTTATTTTGTTTCTTAAACAGTAAATAATATTCAAGCTGTATTGTTTGCATCAGAATTTTTTTTCTGATACTCTCATTAGAATAAATTTCCCCTGATATAACTTCATTTAGTTATTAAGTAGCTAAAACATTAAACAGATACATAAGTTAACATGCATATACATATACATGGTTATCAGTGAAAATTCTCCTCCATCCAGCCAGCCCGTCTATTACCCCCAAAAGAATTACTTCTGTTACTTTCTTCTTTCTGTTTCCAATGGTTTTAGACATATAGAAGCAAATGTTTTTGTAAATACTTTGCTTCTGTTACAAAACTAATAGCATATCATACACATTTCTACATACTTTAAATATATTTTGGTCATACTTCCATATGAAGAACTTGCTCTTTTTTTAAGTAAATAATGCTCCATTTTACAGATGTGCCATAATTTGTTTAGGCTGTCCTGAACTGATAAACATTTAGGTTACATACAATATTTTACTCTGTTCTATGCTAATGCATAATAACCTTTAACATACTTAGTTTTCCCTAGGTCGTATATACCTGAATTCCTAGAAACAGAATTAATGATAACAGGATTTTTATATTGTAATTTTGTTGCTAATATCAAGTCATTCTCAGTAAGGGCTGTAAAAAATAACGTTCCCATTGGTAAGTGGTCCTGTGTCCCTAAGAAAACCATGTTATAAAAATTTTGCAGCATTGTCAATCTATGGATAAAATATTTTACTCTTCAGATTATGTTTACTTTGCTTCTATTTTAAGAAAGGCTGAACATTTTTCGTATGTTTAAAAGCTATCAATTTGCATTTCCTGTGAAATATCTACTTAAATTTTTACTCATTTTATCTTGTCATTTTTGTATGGATTTGTCTGAGCATTTTGTAAAATGGAAAAGTTTGCACTTTTTATCTACTGTGACTTGCAAATAGTTTCCCAATTATTTTGACATACACAGTTTTTTGTCTTTTGTGTTTTTTTGTAATACATTTATATTTCTAAATCTTTCTGTTAAGGTATCTGAATTTTGTAATATAGGTAAACATTCTTAACTTACTTTGACTTTATAAAACAAAAATGTGCACATTTTTTTCAAGTAATTTTATGAGTTTATTTTAAAATTATTTCACCCATTTACAAGTTAGACTTGCGTAAATTGGAATCAAGCCAGCGCTGGTTGTCTAGTGGTTAAGATTAGGCACTCTCACCAGCACAGTTCAGGTTTGTTTCCTGATCAGGGAACCACATCACCTGTCTGTCAGTTTTCATACTGTGGTGGCTGCGTGTTGCTGTGATGTTGAAAGCTATGACACTGGTATTTCAAACACCAGCAGAGTCACTCATGCTGGGCAGGTTTCAGTGGAGCTTCCAGACTATGACAGATTAGAAAGAAGGACCTAGCCACCCACTTCTGAAAAAATTGGCCTTGAAAACCTTATGAACAGCATCAGAGCATTGTCTGATGTAGTGCTGGAAGGTGAGGAGACGGTGCAAAAAGACCGGGGAGAGTTCCACTCTGCTGTCCACAGGGTCACTGGGAGTCGGGATCCACGTGAAGCACCAAAAACAACAAAAGTTGGAATCAACTTTCCGCCTAGATGTCTACTCAATTGTTTCAATGCCATTTATTGAGCTGTTCAACTTTTCTTCTCATTTGAAATCTTACCATTTTATATCATTCCTTAAGTGTATTTATGTCTACATTGAACATTCTAAATCTACCAAGATGATTATATAGTTCTTTAGTTAATTTAATTGAAATTATTATATTATCAGTTCACCTAATATTGAACTATTTTCGTATTGCTAGGATAAAAGTCACTGGGTCTTGGGAATTATTCTAATCTGTGTAATACACAAAATAGATTTATTTGCTAATATTGGATTTTGTCAACAATTCTTTTAGGACTTTTTGTTAATATTCATAAATATGTTACATTTTTTTCAATCTTTGTTGGATTGAGGTATCAATATTAGATCCATTTATGATTCATAAATATTATGTTCAAAAATGAATCTAATATTGAAGTATTCCTTTTTTCCATCAAAATTACTTACATAGCATTTTTTTAATTTGGTAGCGATATTCTGTGAAATCTTGTGTCACATATTTAAAACTCTGTATACATTTCTTTGGAAAAAGATCTGTTTGTATACTTTTTCTCTTCTTGTAGCTTCTCTTAGCACTTGGTGAGCCTTTCCAAAGTTGGGGTCTTTCTCCTCTTCTTCTACTGTTTCCTTCAAAAGAGATTTCTTTAAAGACTTGATTTTTAGAGCAGCTTAATGTTTACAATAAAATTGACAGGGAAATACAAAGATTTCCCATACATGCCCTGCTCTCGCACATGCATAGCTTCCCTAATTATCAAAATCACTTACCAGAATACTACAGTTTTCACAGCAGATGAACCTACATTGACATATCATAATCACCCAAACTCAATAGTTGACATTAGGGTTCACTCTTGACATTCGGGTTATACATTCAATAGGTTTGGACAAATATATAATGACACATATCCATCATTCTAATACCATTCAGAGTATTTTCATTGCCCTAAAAATCCTCTGTGTTCTGCCTGTTCATCCTTCTCCCCTTCCCCCAGCAACTGGTAATCTTTCCTTGTCTCCATAGTTTTGCCTTTTCCACAATGTTATATATTTGGAATCATAAAGTATGTAGCTTTTTTAGGTTGGCTTCTTTTACTTAGTAATATGCATTTAGGTTTCCTCCATAGCTTGATAGCTCATGTCTTTTTAGCACTGAACAATATCCCATTGTCTTACATACCACAGTTTATTTCCACTCACTTCCTGAAGGACATGTTGGTTGCTTCCAAGTTTTGGCAATTGTACATAAAGCTGCTACAAACATCTGTGTACAAGTTTTCGTGGGGATATGAGTTTTCAACTCGTTTGGGTAAATACGAAGGAGCACAGTTGCTGGATCATACGGTAATAGCATGTTAAGTTTTGTAATTAATAACCGAGCTCTCTTCCAAAGTAACTGTACCATTTTGAATTCCCACAGCAATGTATGGCAGTTCCTGTTGCTCCACACCTTCACCAGCATTTGGTATTGTCAGTGTTCTGGATTTTAGATATCTTTTTATACAATTTTTTTTAATTTCTATTTATTTATTTATTTATTTATTTATTTTGAGGAAGATTAGCCCTGAGCTAACATCTGCCACCAATCCTCCTCTTTTGGCTGAGGAAGCCTGGCCCTGAGCTGACATCCATGTCCACCTTCTTCTACTTTATATGTGAGTCATCTGCCACAGTACGGCTTGCCAAGCGGTGCCATGTCCACACCCGGGATGCAAAACGGTGAGCCCCGGGCCGCTAAACCAGCACATGAGATCTTAACAGCTGAGCCACCGGGCTGGCCTCTTGTAGCCGTTTTAAGATGTGTATAGTGGTATCTCATTTTTGTTTCAATCTACATTGACATATGATTTGGAGCACTTTTTCGTACGATTATTTGCCGTCTCTATACCTTCCTTAGTGAAGTGTCTGTTAAGGTCTTTGACTTATATTTTAATTGGGCTGTTTGTTTCTTTAATCTTAAATTTTAAGAGTTTTTCATATATTTTGAGTAACATTTCTTGACAGTTGTCTCTTACAAAGATTTTCTCCTGGTCGGTGGCTTATCTTCTAAAATTCTCTTGATACTGTCTTTTTCAGAGCAGTTTTAATTTTGAGTCCAGCTTATCAATTATTTCTTTCATGTACAAACAAAGTCAACGCCATACCTAGGGTCATCTAGGTTTTCTCCTCTGTTATCTTCTAGGATTATAATTCTAGGATTCTAAGATTATAATTCTGCATTTTAGATTTGGTCTATGATCTATTTTGAGTTGATTTTTGTCAAAGTTGTAAGGTCTGTGTCTAGATTGCTTCTTTTTCATATGGAAATCCAGTTGTTCCAGCACCATTTGTTAAAGAGAATGCCTTTTCTCAATTATATTGCCTTTGACCCTTTGTCAAATGTCAGTTGGCTATATTTATGTGGGTCTATTTCTGGGCTGTCTATTCTATTCCATTGATCTGTTTGTCTCTTCTTTTGCTAATACCACGCTGTCTTGAGTCCTGTACCTTTATCATAAATCTTGATGTCAGATAGCGTCAGTCCTCTAACCTTGTTCTTCTTTAGTATTGTGTTGGCTATTCTGGGTCTTTTACGTATCCATATAAAATTTGGAATCAACTTGTTAATATCCGTGAAATAATTTGATGGGAAAAAATACAATTTTAATACTTGTTTTGCTCAAGCTTTTTATTTTTCCTGTCTTCTGTAGAAAAAATCATATTTTGACTTCTACAGACACCAGTTTCTCCTAAAACAACAAAGACCGTTTTTAAATTTATGGAAAAAACTTGATCGAGTGTTTCTTTTCTCTGTGGCAATATTGTTCCGGGAGAATGTTCTTCACTGTGAAAACGTTTTGCTCTTCTTTTCCAAATTTTTTCTTGGAGTATTTCTGTAAGATGCTAAGATTGTCCCCTTTCTATCATTCATTATTGATTGAGACAGGTTTACTGGGAAAGAGTCAGTGCAGTATGTTCCCTTTTGTAGTGTTAGGAGAGGTGGTTTTCCTTACCAGCTTGTTGTCACAGTGCAAAAAAACTCTTTTCTTTCTTTTTTAAATTAAGGTGACATTGCTTTATAACATTATATAAATTTCAGGTGCACATCAATATATTTTGATTTCTGTGTAGACTACATTGTGCTGTCCACCCGAAGTCTAATTTCTAGCACTCTAGTGCCTTGATGCCTCCTCATATTTTTGTTTGTCAGACTGTTCATTTATACCCACTTTCTTGAATTTCTGGAAATTTCTTGGCCCAAGAGACCTACTGCTGGCCCAGCGCCCATATCAGAGCATGCCCTCTGGAAATTTTTTGCTTGTTTCCTTGTTCATTTTTTTGTTTATTTCTAACAAATTCTACAGCTCTCCTATAGATCTCATTATCTGTGGTCTGTCCTTTCTACTTCCTGCCACAGAGCTTCTGCACAGCTCTGCTCTTCTTTTTGGTAGTCTTTGTGTGTGTTTTGAAGTCTAGGATGTCATTAGTCTTCTTATTTTATTAAAATAATAAAGTTTATGTTTTTATTTCTTTTCTTCAAGTTCCCTCTGTATGATTCACAATATATAAATGGGAAAATTCTGGATTTTCCCTCTACATCATGGCATCTTAACAGTTTATTTTAAAGAAATTAAATGTTGTATTACAATTTTATATAAATTTGGAAGAGAAAGAGGGGTTGAATTCTGTTTAGGTTTGAATAAAATGGAGGCAATATTTTTTGCTGGCGGTTTGCAAATCTGCAAGGAGAAATTGGATGGAAAGATTACATGGTACATATAGCACTGAGTTAAATAGCATAAGACCAGTGAGACTATTTGCAGATTAAGTAAATATTTCAACTTCTGTTACAAATATGCTTATCAATTAAGTTACTTCAGTTTCTCGCAATGACACTGCTTACACATATTAGTGGTTAGACTGTTAGATTTATAAGTGTTACGTCTTTCTGATGGCTCTCATTACATAAGAGAGATGATCTTGAAACTAAGACAAAGACTGTGCGGTGTTTGTATGACCATGGTCACTAGAAAGTAGTGGCTCTTCTTTGCTTTGTTTTCTTACTGGTTAACTCAGAGAAAGTTCTAAAATGTTGCATGGCTTAAATTCTTATTTAGGGATAGGTATGAAACTCATATGTGCATATTTAGCAGAATTAACATACATTTGCCAAAATAAACTTGGGTTTGGCATTACTTGTTATACTGATGCCTAATTTTATAAATAAGCCTTGTTCTCAGCCTGATAATAATAATTTTAAAAATGATGATGTTATCTCTGACAAAAGCAATGCTCACCTACAATATGTTTTATTGCTGAACATCAGTTGATAAAGTTGAAAAATGACACTTTATTTGAAAATATGTGAAATATATTTGCAAATTAAGATGTTATTTGTATATCAATATCTGTATAGTGAGAGATCTAACAGTTTACAAACTTATGTGTCTTTGATCAGTAAATAAATAGTAATGTTTGGATAAATGTAGCACTAAGCAGTGTAGCAATGGTTAAAGGACTTGTACTTTTATGTTTGATGTGGTTTTTGAACCACAGTTCTACTTAGCACATTTAATAAACTTTTAATAAATAGATATTAAATGTGATTATCAATATTTTAAAGTAAGCACATATAACACCATCTTACAGGTTTAGCTTTTTAATGTTATGTGTCAACTTTCGTTAGGAACTGCCCTGGTTCCCACTGTGCCCATGCCACATGCTGGTTATTTACTGGCCATGCTCTTTAACCGGCACGATAGTGGATGCTCTTCGCTAATTATCTCATTCTCCTCAAGCCAAAGAGCTGTCTTACTCCTTGAAGTTAGGCCTCTGCTGTATTAGTAACTGCCTGTCATCCATAGAACTCTAAGTATTTAAGTATTTTATCTGCTCCTACACATGACCTAAAAAAGTGTCCTCTGCCTTCCCACCAGCTCTTGCTAAGCAATAGATGGAAACCATTTTCTTTCTTCTGAAGATGGGATGTATTTCTGGTGCCCAGGTCCCAGTGATGGATCTCAGTATAACCCATTGATCCCATCTGAAGAGGTTTTGGAAACTTGGTCCTCTGCTATGATATCCTACATTTCCCCAGACTTGTACGTGCATTATATCTCCATGCTCCCAAGCGTTGTAAGTCACTGATAGCAAAGTGGTCATTCACTACAAATGGTTCCACCTTTCGGGTATTTTATCTCCTAATGCTACCCTCAATCTGCTATTGCTTCCACTTTAAAACTATACTGATTTATATCTCTGTGTCATTAAAGTTTGTAGGTTTCCTTTCTCCTACATGGAACATCCAACTCCCTTTTGTCTTCCAAGCAAAAAAGAAAAAAATTGGCTTATAAATGCCACCCAAAGTAATATTTCCTATATAATCCTTAGCTAATGTCTTCAGAAATGAATCCCTCAATTGGCTTTATCTTGTTTGTGTTTGCATTTGTCTATCCCCACCAGAATGTTAGTTCCTTGAAGGTGAGTCTTACCTCATGTCTTTACTCTTTTTTTTCTTTTTCTCTATGTGTTCCAAAGGCATATGTTAGTTATTCAAAACCTTTGTTTTTTTTAATGAAAGTGATAGAATGATTAAATATATGCTTTAAGTTACATAAGGAAAGAAGAATTACAAGTAACTGTATTTTAAGAGACTTCAAAATAGACATATCAAAAAGAAGTATGCTATTTTTATATATGACATTTTATACAGAGTTGCATGCCAATAACAATGGGAAGTGTGACTTGCTCAATATGTGAGTTCTTGCTTGAAGTAGTAGCAGCAGTTTTTAGTTAACTTTCTTTGCTGTAAACTTGCTGATCTGACTGATCGTTTGTGGTGTCCAGAGAAGAAGGTAGATGTGAATCACTGAGAACAGAGCATCCTCAGGATGGATGTTACCTTATATAACTGGGAGCCTAAGCGTGAGCCTTAGGTCCAGAAGTCATAAAGCAGTTTATTCTCACCTTGCCAACATAATTATGAGAGAGCTAATAGCCTTTAATAGCTTCTGAAGAACAGAGATGTTCTATTTATGCAGAGTTTCATTTAAGGTAAAAAGTTTAAGGAAACATGTTTTTTAGATTGTCATATCCAAACACTTGTCTTTGTTCATTTGAAAAGCAGGAGCAAGTTGCCAAGTTGACATAACTGAAAAGTGTTTCCCTGGGGATCCATGATTTCCTATCTCCTGGGTTACATATTAAGAGATGAAAATACTTTCTCTTTGAAATACCTTTGTGCTTTAAATTCAAGTGACACTGACAGCAAATAGCCTGAAGCAAGCAAGCTTTGATTGTTCCTTTACCTTGAATGATCCAGGCATTTTGGAAAAGATAACTCACATCAAGGGGAAAATGTTTAAAAATGAAATACGGAAGGAAAAGTCATATTTTAAACAACACAGATTTGGTTGCTGAAATTATGATCAACCTACTGACTGCGCTGGAGTTAGCATTTCATTTTGACTTCCAAATTATGTATTATTTTTAAACCATTATTATTATTATGATTGTTATCATATAAAGTCCAAGGTTATGGAGCATGAAATTGTCGTCTCTGGTCTCAATAATATTACAGATGACAAAACTAGAATCTGGAAAACATAGATAGATTTCCCTGCCATGCACTTTATAAGTCACATGGACTTCAGTTTTAAAGCAGTGTTCATTCCACTACAGCATCATTTCCCAGAGCAAGGTCTTCAGAACCTGAATCGCAGCAGTTCTCCTAAAAACAGAATTATAACAGTTCTGCAAACTGCAATCCCTCTTGCATTATACAAAGAGCTACTTTCAGATCAAAGATCGGGAGAAATAGAGGAAGGGAGAAGAAGATGAATTACTTTAACTCAGGATTTCTCACACTTATCTGACCACCTATCTCATTTTATCCCCACATAACATCTGTTAAAATCCACTGTGGCAGTTTCTTTCAAAGTCACTCTGGCAAACCTTGGAACACATCATGCGAAAATGAAATAAATCTTGGAAGGAAGACCTCGAAAACTGGGCAGTATTCTTTGATATTTATTCTGCTGATTTTCACTGGTAACTAAGAATCTCCTACTGCCTCAGTAGGACCCACCTTGGACCATGCAGTATATAGCTTTATTTCTGTGAGAGCAAACAAGACAGAGTTTTTGTGGGGTTAGTTGGTATTTTTGATAACCTATAAACACATATAAATATATCTTTGTGTTTTGTTACTGGACAGTTATTTGTTTATGATTAAAAACTTATATGTATGTGTGTGTGTTTGTGTGTAGAAACAGATATAGATATAGATATAGACAACGTCTATGTTCAGTGGGGATAAAAATCTTTTTCTGGAGCTGACCCAGTGGCGCAGCGGTTAAGTTCGCACATTCTGCTTTGTCAGCCTGGGGTTTGCCGGGTCGGGGGTCTATACACCGCTTGTCAAGCCATGCTGTGGCAGGCGACCCACATATAATGTAGAGGAAAATGGGCATGGATGTTAGCTCAGGGCCAGTCTTCCTCAGCGAAAAGAGGAGGACTAGCAGCAGATGTTAGCTCAGGGCTCATCTTCCTCAAAAAGAAAAAAATCTTTTTCCTACTTCATAATGCTACAAGTAAAATTTATATTTTACCTATTCTTACTGAGAGTATAGCTTTTTGGGCTTCTCACTAATGTTGATGTTTTATAGCATCTGCCTACACACTTTGCAGTTCCATGTAGAAAACAAATAGAACCAATTCATTCGAACGTCCTTTATTAAGTGCTAGCCCGGGGAAAGTATTCCACTGGCTTAGCTGATGACTGCTCTGTGTCAAACAGCTGAATCATTTTACTTTGTCTTAGATGAGCCATATTCACTGTCATAATCTGCCTCATATGCTACTGTCAGGTCATCCATGTTACTGATTGGGAGTTCTTACTCTTCATAAATACCAATATTATATTATTTAAACCTCTATTTCTCATAATATAAAAATTGTGATACACCAATAATATGACTTTAATTCAAATGAAATTTATTTTTATGTTTTGTATTTCTTAATGCAAATCAAAATAGATATTATGCAATATCTTATTCAAAAATGTGCACTCATGAGTTATACCACTTTGACCAAGAAATCACAAACATTAGTGTAGTATCATCTTAAATTCAAAGGATTAGCTGCTGAATGCTAAAGCTAAAAAGGGTTCTGAGAGATTAATGGCTTGATTTAATCATTTAAACTTTACTGTTTAATGGAGGAGATAAATAAAAAATTGCAGCAAACCATGATATGCACTAAATAAAGAGTAAAATATTGGGGGAGCACAAAGGAAACACACATCACCCAGACAGAAGGAAAGATGGAGGCTTTCCTGAAGCATTGGAAGGGAGAAGGGAGGAGATACACTTAGTAATTGAGTCCTGAAAGGTGAATCAGGATTATCCCAGTAAGAATACTCTATTCGCAAGTAGAATCTATTCAAAGTTCAGAGAGTAGAAAGGTCAAGCCAAGATTGCTTAGCGAGCTACAGGAAATTGAATGTGAATGGACAAAAGTGTGTGGCTGAGGATGAATGGGAGGTGGCTGTAGGAAAAGTGGCTAGAGAGGTTGGGAAAATTCTGATCATCAGTTGTCCATATTGTTAGGCCAAAGAGTTTGGATTCATTACAAAAGTGTTCGAAATGCATGATGTAGTTAAAGCAGAGAGTGACCCATTCAGTAAGCAATGCAGCATAAAGATCTGGGCCTCAAGGGAGAGTTGAGCACAAGAAGGTTTTCAGGAGTCATCAGTATATGGATGGAAACCGAGCCTACGGTATATAGAAAGACAAAAGAAAAGGGCTGAGAGAACATTGACAGTCCTTAAAAAATTTGAAAGAAAGAGTCAAAAAAATCAGGAAAATCACGAGTGGGGATCGTCAGAGAACACAAGGGAAGATCATTTCCCACAGTACTGTGGCGGACAGTCCTCACCTCGTCATCATTCTTTTTTGTTCATCAAACCTGCTGATATGTTCAGGTATCAAGATGGCAGCAGATTCCTGAATGTCTCTCTCCCAGGTCCAAGGGATGGTCTGAATTCACTGGATTTCAGCCAGTGGTAGTCAGGCTGATCTAGTTGTGAGAGATTATACAGCGGTAAGCCATAAAAGCTAAGATGGGCTTTAGTGGGATCTAGTCATTAGAAAATATTTGTCTTTATAGATGTGGAGGCTGCACAAGAGAAGAGCCTTTTTTGTGCCACTGCTTCCTGTCTTCCTGTTTTAGAGACTCCTATGTTAGGAAATGATGTCTGGAGCATTAGCAGCCTTGTTACAACCAAAAGATGCACAAAGAAATCTGCTTAGTGTCCGGATCTTGTTGATTACTGAAGTCAACTCTGGAGCAGGCTTCCTCCAGATTTATTTTTGCATATGACAATTAAATGCCTTTGCTGTGTAAGCCATTCTCAATGTGTGCATGCATGTGTGAGAGAGAGAGAGAAAAGAGAGTTTCTAGCTTGCATGCAAATAAATCTATCTGTTATAGATGAAACTGTCAGAAGTCTGGATCTGATAAAGGAATAAAGTGATGACTGAAATAAAACCACAAAATTCACCTGCATAATGAGTGTTGGGGAGATACAATTAAAAAGAAAATCTCGCAGCCTAAAAAAACCTCTCCACAAAGATAGCAGAGAAAGAAAACAGTTTTATTATTGAATAAGCATTAAACCAGAATGTGACTCACATCACAGACAATCTTCTAAGGGACTGCAGACAGAAAAAAATCTTATCCTTTCACCAAGTAGATAAACACATTACATACAAGTTCCCAAAATGAACAACAATTGCTCCTCAAGTAAGAGAACTTAGCCACACAATTCGTCACACACAGTTCATCCTAGATTCACCTGGTAATTGGGATGATCATCTGCATTAACTAATTGTCTTTATTCAATGGCCTCATCACGACTGCCCCTTTGAAGAACCAAGATTGTGGAAACATCCTACATTCTGGAATATTTGTACACTGTCATTTGCCCTACTTATGAGCCTGAATACATCGTGAGAAGAGAAGCAGATTCCACTAAGGTATTGAAGAATATTTTAAATTGCAACCTCTGTGCATCTTTTCTTCCCATTAGGATGATGTTTCTGTTATCTTCACTAGGTCCTTCTTACCTGAACTGAAGCTGACATTTAGTGTGGCTCTAAACTCATTGCCACATGCTGAGATACTTCATCAAATAAATACTGTTATATAATTTTGAAATCTTTAGAAAGGAAGGATTTATCTTCAATATGAGGACTATTCCAAGGATTGCGGAATGTAAAGTAGTGTGACAACCCAACTTCCTGACTAAAATTGTTCTGTAAAAGTCATGGGAATTCTACTAGTTGCTAATAAATTCTAGTGAACTCTAGATCTAATTGAAGACCTTTCTTCTTACCTTTCTTCTGCAGCTACTATATTCAATCTTACTTGATTCAAGCTGTGTCTCTATACATGATATGCTTTAGCGAGAAGGTGATTTTTCTCTCCTACTTTTGTGACTAGTTAATATCTTGTTCAGTTTGTACTTGGTATGGTGATTCACACAAGCTAGAAAGGTCACTAAGGCAACTTTATGTAAGGAATGGTATTGAATATTTCTGTATAATGTGTACTTGCAGACCTTGTGAATAAATGCTGGTTGAATCACCTGATTGAGATATTTCTACTTAACCATATGTGGGGGGAACATGTGGCAAACACTGAGATGTGCTACTAAGATGTGCCACTGAGATCTCCCTTCGAGGTCAGAATTTGCTTCAGCTGGAAAAAGAACTTTGTGCTAGGTCATGGTCTTCAGACCAGCCTACAAGCATTGGCTGAGTAAGGCAGGGGAATAACGGCTTGGGCATTTGAGTCTGACATGAGGTGCTAGATTTGGCAATACTAGCTCCAGACTCTCATCAGTTTGGTTCATGCCTCTATAAGGTTCTATAAGCCTTAATATCAGTTTAAATTATTTTTCTGCACAATTTTCATTCCCTCCACAGGTATTGATACGCAAAACAACAAATATGATCTCCATGTCTGCTTCTGGAGAACCAATCTATGACAGTTCTTATTTGGAATATCTGAGAAAGAAAGATAGAAGTGGAGTTTTTCAGCTAGATGTTTGATCCTTCTGGCAATGAGGACCCCATCACTGGTGGTAAGTTGGTTGCATGAAAAGAAATGTCTCATCCCCTGCTGTAGTGGGACAAAGAGAGCAGAAGACCAAATCCAAGATCTAATAATCAGAGTATCTGAAAATCATTGAAAATTTAACCCAAGCAGATCCTTTATGGAAAACTTGAGAAGAAAATCCCATATATGGGTTAGAGAACTCTGGACAGAGAACCAGAAAAATTTTGATTCCTCATTTTCTTCCGAACCAACTGAGTCTGTTAAAATGGCTTACTCCTTCAAAGTAAGTGCTAGAACATCTCTAATACTGGAAGGCAATGCTCTTCCTCACAAGACAAAAGCTTTCCCCATCTGTTCCTACACTTTAGTTCAAAATTTAAAATTAAGTCACAGCTTAACTCAATTGGGCCTGATAAGGGAAGAAAGGGTGTTTATCCACAGAGGCTGCATGACCTAATCCATATGTAAGGACAAGAGCCATGGGAAGATGTGTGGAACTGAATTCTGAAGTTTCCTTTTTTTTTTTTTAAGTCAAGAATTTGCACATGAAATTTGACAGGAACGAGTTTATTGAGTTGGAAGCACTTGCCTAAGATACAGAATTTGATATCTTGGTAAGGTCCCCACATAATGGTACAACCTCACTATCTGGTTGACTCTTAGAAGCATGGAAAAAGTGATTATCCACGTGGAGTGAAGGTGAAATGCCCAAATTGCCATGGAAGATACTGCAGTAAGGGATAAAAAAGCTTAGAAAAGTGGACACGCTTCAATGGGTCTGACATGGGAGCAGTATGCATCTTGCAATATATAATATAATAATACACGTTCTATCATATAATGCCTACAATGAAGAAGGTAGTACAATGTCTGGTGGGTCTCTTCAGATTCTAGAGACAACATATTCTGCATCTAAGAATAATGTCTCAGTGCCTGTGAAAAGTGACTCAAAAGGCCCCCAACTCTGAACGCATCCAGAGTAGCAAGGGGCTCTGCAGAAGATTGGGGCAGCAATGCAGGCAGCCTTGCCACTTGGATCATACAAATCAGCGTAGTCTATGATGTGGGAGGTATCACTGGGAAAATTTGACATACAGAGTTTGTGACAAGTAAATGAACGAATCACAGCTCTGAGTCTTTTTTCTCTTGAGCAAGGTAATCCCATCTCCAATGGAGAATAACATGCCTGGTGACAAACAACTGCTAGCTTGCAAATGAACACTAATAGAGATAGAACATCTGATCTCAGGACACCAAATGACCAGAATTGCCTATCATGAGCAGGTTCCTCTAAGATTCACAAAGCCATTAATTCAGGCAGGCATGCAATCTATCACATGCTGGGAGTGTTATATCAGGCATCAAGGATTAGTAGTAGTATTATAGGACACAAGCAAGTTCTATGGGCAGATAGCCCAGACCCACAAGACACCCAAAACTCTCGTACTGATGGCCTTCCAGGCCATGCAATGTCTGTGTGGAGGGTCTTGTAAAATCATGACGCAGCCTGAGCTTAATTTAAAAATAAGTCTCTTCGATATTTCGGTGCAAGTCAAAAATGGGTGACATATGTACTAGACCTGCACCCTTTAGTGTCCATGAAAAACAGTGGTGAAGGAAAAATCTTCTCTATGAGCAGAACTTTGAGCAGTTACTTGTAGATAAATATATGGCTTAATATTAAAGATATAATGTCAAGTCACTTGGTATAAACATATGGCTTTTGTATGTAAAGATATGATTTCATATGAAAAGGTATACCAACTCATGGATAATGGGAAACCAACTCATCAGCTGGTTCAGAGCATGTAAGGAAAAGGATTGGAAGATAAGGAACAGGATGTGAGTTAGTGGCACATGGATGGACATATGGGAGTGGGAAAAAAAGCCTGAATATCTCTACATCACATATTAACACCCCTCAGAGAGCATCCACATGGCAGAGGCGCTAAAAAAAATCCAGTAGACAAAGTGATCCATCCGGTGACATCAGCCAGCCCAGTGCTGGTACATTGGACCAATGAACATGGTGGCAGATATGAAGGCTAGATATAGTCCCCAAAGCTCAGATATCCACTTACGAAGGCTGACTGACGTGCTGCCATTGTCAATTGTCCAACCTGCTAATGAGCAAATCAAAAACAGAGCCCCCCAAACAGAGTCATTTCTCCGGTAGACCAACTGTTCACTTGATGGTGAGTTAACGGCATTGAGATACTTCCACTGCGGAAGGATCAGCAATTTCTCCTTACAGTAATAGACAAACAGTCTTAGTATGATGTTACCATTCTTACGCAAAGGTAAGATAATTTAAAGATGATTTTCACCAGGATGATGAGGTTTCACGGAAGCCAAGAGAGGCGAGTAATTATTTACAAGGTTCAGTTTAAGTTTCTCATTTTGTGCTTGTTTTCTATTTGCCCTTGTTTTTCCGTTCTACTCTTCTGTATAAGACAAATTTCTCCTCCTAACATAATTTTTTAAGTGATTAAAGAAGTCTTGGATCTCTTCACTTCTGTGAAGGATTTGTCACTTTCTTCAAGTTAGTGTATTGAGGTTGTATCTTAGCTCTCTGGGGAGATTTTTTAAACTATACCTTTTAGCTTACTCCATGTATTTTGGTTGTTAAAATGGGAGCAAAGTTCCCTTGTTATTTTTCTATCTTGCAACCAGAAATGGAACTGACATATGCTTACTGAACCTATGAAAATGTAAGTATGCCCACCAAACTCACTCTGAGTGATACATAATCTCTTTTTAATTTATTTTGACAAGACCGATTGATATATGTCATTATTATTTTTTCATTGATATCGGTTTATAATCTATGTTAACAATGTTCAGACTTTTAAAGATTGGAGTCAGCTTGGAAAAAGATACTACTTAATGAGTGATTAATTTCTATTTTAATAGACTAGATTCAGGGCTAGACTAAATCGATTAAAGGTTTTCTCTTATGTTTATTAGCAATGATAATATATTAGGTTTTTGTCACCATGATAATGCTAAAAAAATTTTAAAAATCAAACTGAGAGGCATATAACAATAAACATGTATTTACCAGGTGTCTGGGATTTAGCTGGCTGATTCTTTATCTTGGCTAGGTTTATTGATGTGCTGAGGGGTTGGCTGTATCTTGACTAATCTAGCGTTGTTTTGGCTGATGTTTAATCCACATCACATTCAGATTTTGTCAACTGTTCCAAAAAGTATCCATCTAGCTATTTATTTTCCCCTAGTTAACTGTCCAGCAGAAGTCATGCATTGCATTCCCTTGCCGTATCTCTGTAGTATCTTTTAACTTGAAAAGCTTTCTCAACTGTTCTTTACTTTGACGTTTGTAGTACAGGAGCATGAAGAGTACAGGTCATTATTCTGTAGGATGTGACTAAATATTTTAGGTTTCTCTTATTTTACCCATGATTAGGTTTAGCTTATGCATCTTTGCAGAAGCACCCCAGGAATCGTTGTTTTCTTCTCAGGGTGTTATAACAGGAGGCACACGGTATCTCTTCATACCAACAACATGTTGATCACTGAACTAAAGTGTGTGTAGCATGGGTCTTCAATGTAAAAGCACTATTTTGTTTGGTGTAAAGTATTAGTAAGTTGAGGGGAAATGCTTTGAGATTATGTATGCAAATTATTCCGATGGAACTCTTTTTAAATCCAAATTGTCAAAGCAATCTGTCCAAAGACATAAGGACTGAGAAAAAGTCAAGTGTTGGGTACAATATTTGAGGATGCTGCTCTAAGGAATAAAAGCTGATGCTACTGGGAATTGCTAAAAGCTTAAGAAGTTTTGCTGAAATTATCGGTCCAAAGATTGGGAGACTGGAATATTTATATCTTTGCTTACACACTGAACTGGTTGAGAGATACCCTCAATAGTATTAATTTAGGGCTGTGGCTCTTGTGGGCTGAGCAAGTATGGAGAGACATCCACAAGCAGAAATAAATAAGATTGTCTGAAGTGGGCACATAACTAGGATGCTGACAGATGCAGCTGAAATCAGAAGTAGGCCAAGGGGATTTGACATATGACATCAAAAGCAGCTGCCACATAGAAAGTCTGTTCAAGGTGGAAAAGAACATTGGATTTCTCACACGATCATCATATTTTTTAGGGAAATCACATCACTTTTTTATTGCATAGGGTCATCACTTTCAGAAAAATCAGGGATGAAGGTAATTTATTAGGGTCTGTGTAATTTATGGGAAAGGGAAGAAGCTTTTATTGCTTATTTTGAGCATCAGTGCTAGTCAGAGTAACCTTTCTTTTTTTTCTTTCTATTTATTTATTTATTTTTTTGAGGAAATTAGCTAACATCTGCCACCAATCCTCCTCTTTTTGCTGAGGAAGACTGGCCCTGAGCTGACATACATGCCCATCTTCCTCTACTTTATACGTGGGAAGCCTGCCACAACATGGCTTGACAAGTGGTGCATAGGTCCACACTTGGAATCTGAACCAGTGAACGCTGGGCTGCTGAGGCGGAACATGTAAACTTAACCGCTGTGCCACCAGCCTGGCCCCCAGAGTAGGTTTTTTCATTTTCAGTTTATATTACGATGCATTTTTCTCTCTGACTGCAGCACACATGGTGCACATTCACTCATACTGGGTTTAGGACAAGATGCTATCTTTATCGAATATATAGAGAGAGAATTTATAGAATAATTACATACTTACTCTGAAAGTAGGCAAGCATCCTAACCACCAAGCATATGGGAATCCCAAAGCAGCAGTAAGGGCCTATTGTATTAGTGATCATGATGCAGTGAAGTTAACTGACCTGCCTCAGTTGTTTATTCCAGCAGTGTTGAGGTGCATGGGTACAGATGTGAAGAATTTGAATAGTTGGATTCACCACATTTTGATACTGGACTGAAAAGTAGGTCTCAAATTGAAAAGGACAAGGAGCTGTAAAAGAAAGTAGTACTAGAGAGTGCTAGATACTGTTAGTACTAAAATGGCACTCCGTAGGGTACAATATGGAGGGAAGATAGAATTGCATCAGATAATAGAGAAAGAAAGTGACAGGGTCTATATTTTGGGAATCTTAGTACAGAAATGTATCAAATTATACCAGAGAAAAGATAGGAGTTACATATTTGAATTTTAGTGAACTCTTTCACTTGTCATGCACAACCCCATTCTTTCTGAGTTTGCATGCCTCTCTTGCTCTCTCTCTCTCTTTCCCTCTCTCCCTAGATGTCCCTTCTCATTTTCCCTTGACTCAGTCTCTTCTGCCAATTCTTTACATGCATCTATTATTGAGAGAGCTATTGCAGGCCAAGTTGCTTCTCATTTTTACTGCTTTTGCACCTTGTTTCCATGTGTTTAATTATTATTGACGGACTGATTTTTCCCAGATCTCTTCCTCCATCTCAGATATCCATAATGATGTCTGGATATATGTTCACAGCTGCCTATGAGGCATCATTTAAATGATCCAGCTCAAAATATGGCCCAAAATCTTTCATTTTTCATTTCTAACTTTCTTTTTTAGATTAGCTCTTTCTATTCACCATAATTTATCCAGTAATCCAAAATCGGGATAATTTTCATTGGCATTATCACAGCCCATGGCCATCCATGTCACAGATGCTCTTAGTGAGATATACACCATTGTGGATGAGAGCACAGTATCTGTAACCAGGCCCCCTACTTTCTCTAACTATGTAAACTTGAGCAATTTATGCAATCACTCTGTTCTTTAATTCTCACATTTGCCAAATTGAGATTACAGTGGAACTCAACAGAGATGGTTTTTGCGTGGATTTAATAAATTGAGAGATATATATAATTCCGTACTATATAAATGTCAGCTACTATTGTGTTAAGAGTGTTACTTCTGATACCAACTACAAATCTCTCTCTCTGTCATTGCTGTTATTTCTCAGGATTTTATTATTTTGCAAGTGTCATTGAAAAAGCTAACTTTTTGCTTTAATGTTGCTGTTTCACAGTCATTTCCACACATTACAGAACATGATCTTACTAAAATAGGAATAGGATTAGGTTTCTCCTCTAAATAAAATCCTTTAATGAGTTTTCATACAATATTTTACTATCTAATTGACCTGGGTCCTCCAGACTATCCAACTTATCAGGAATTTTCTGGTTGTTCTTGACTACTTCTTTATATAAAATGTGGATTCAACTTGACTACAACTGAAAAAATGTATTCCTATTTTATTATAATTTAGTTAAATTTATAAATTGATATTGACAGAACCGTCATTATAATGCTGAGTTTCTTTCCAAGACATTGTATAATATTTGTTGAAAACTTATTTTATATCCCCTAGTTGCATCTAATTTTTTCCCTTCGAAATTCATGCACATTGGTTCTATAGTCTACTTCTAGTCTGTTGTTTTGTTTTGAAAAATGATATATATTTTATGTATATAATGTATATGTGGATATAAGTATATATATATGTCTTTTTTATGTGTATATAAGTATATATATATATGTATTTTTTATGTGTATATATAATGTATTTCGTATTCAACCCTCATAATAATTTACTTTCATGTTAGTTTTTTCAGGCTTGGCTCTTGGATACTTAGGATATTAAATCATATCATCCATAAGTAATGATAATTTTACCTCCTTATTTCTAATGCCTTGTGATATTTTATTGGCTGAACTTAATGATATTCTGCTTCCAGGATTTTTTATATAAAAATATTATATTTGATAAATTAATAAGGTCATTCTCCTTGCAGATTGCAATTTTTACCAACTGTGAAGGGAAAAAAGGATACTGATTTTTGGAAGGAGAGGATGCAAGATGAAATTTTCTAGTTTGATGTAGTCCTATGTGTCTAACTGTGCTTTTGTTGCTTGTGCTTTTGGTGTTATATCCAAGATATCAATCCCAAGCCCAATGTCATGAAGTCTTTCTTTGAAGTCTTCTTCTAAGAATTTTACCATTTCAGGTCTTGCATTTACATTTTTTTTTAAAGATTTTATTTTTTCCTTTTTCTCCCCCGACCCCCCCCCCCCCCCCGGTACATAGTTGTATATTCTTCGTTGTGGGTCCTTCTAGTTGTGGCATGTGGGACGCTGCCTCAGCGTGGTCTGATGAGCAGTGCCATGTCCGTGCCCAGGATTCGAACCAACGAAACACGGGCGCCTGCAGCGGAGCGTGCGAACTTAACCACTTGGCCATGGGGCCAGCACCACATTTACATTTTTAATCCATTTTGTGTTGACTTTTTAGGTCCAATTTCATTCCTTTATCTGTAAATATCCAGTTTTCTCAGCACCATTGATTGAAGAAACTATCCTTTCCCTATTGTTGAACCTGGAGGACATTACACTAAGTGAAATAAGCCAGACACAGAAAGACAAATAGTGTATCATCTCAATTATATGTGAAATCATAGCAGTCAAACTTATAGAAGCAGAGAAAAGAATGGTGATTGCCAGGGGCTAGGAGGAGGCAGAAATGGGGAAATGTTGGTTAAATTGTACAAAGTTTCACTTACAGAAAACGAGTAAATTCTAGAGATCTAATGTGAAATAAGGTGACTGTAGTTAACAGTATTGCATTGTATATTTGAAATTTACTGAGAGGGTAGATCTTAAGTGTTCTCACTCTCACTCCCACCCCCCCAAAAAATGGAAACTATGAAAGGTGATGAATATATTAATTAGCTTGATTTTGGTGATTATTTCACATTGTATACATATATCAAAATGTCAACTTATACATGTTAAATATATATAATTTTAATTTGTCAATCATACCTCAATAAAGCTGGAAAATAAAACCCTATATAGCATGTCATTTGAGAGCATAACCTGGTATAGAAGACATTACACAATACTCAGATCAAAAGAAATGGATTTGCTTTCTGATTTTGTCTACAATCGGTAGTGATCCATTAGCAATCCACTTAAACTCTTTGAGACTTAATGTAGTCATCTGAAATATGAGTGAATTATCCAACAGAAAGACATCATTTTAAGAACCATCACTAAATAATTTTATGAATCCCCACCTTTTGAATTAAATAGCTGGTAGCTGCCACACTAAACTCTGATAAAGAAAACAGTCCCTAATATTCCAGAACTGGTCTGATGCTGACAGGTACTTACAGGTAACGCTCAGTGTTATTACAAACTGGCTTGATGTTCACAGCTAGACCACATTATTATCTTGTGAACATGAACAATCTCACAGAACATACTAACATCAGGTGACTTTGAGTGGATGATAAAGTGAGACGCAAGGTCACTGTTCAACCCATGAAATATTAAACTTCCCTCTCTCCCTGCTAAAGTAAATGACAGCTGCTTCTTTACCTGGTTTGTCTTCCCTATAGCTAAGATTTGTTGATATTCTCAATTATAAAATTGTCCCACTTCCTGACAACATCTAACTGTGAACAAAGTCTGATCTCTTTGGACCTTTCCAAGAATTACCCAAAGTCCAAATCCTATAATAAGTCTTTCTAACACCCGCTAACTGAGAGGCCACATGACTCCTTATGCCATGTGTTTTCCTTTCATGCAAAGAGTAAAAATCCAACTAGTTCAACTATAGGTGTGTTCATGGCGGCCTTTGGCTAAAGGTATTTGACAACTGACAGTTGTCCAATTTAAACAACCCTGATGCTTTACAATGAATGCTATTTGAATCTGAATTGGTGGTGATATAAGTTCTTTTCTAGCATCTCTTTTTTCGCAAGATTAATGGCATTCTAAAATGTTCATAATACTCTGCATTTACATCTATTTCTCCTAAAAAATTAATTTATTATTCTTCCTGAAAATAGATGTTTCGGTAGTATATTTATGTGATAGTTTTATATGTTTGAAATCATATCACAATTAAGTCTGCACAAGCCACTTTGGTTATTGTAACGGATCATGTAGATCACATCAATCCATTTCAAGAAATAATACGACAATAGTCTACTTAGCTTCTAATTATAAATCTAATTCTACTGATCTTGAAAATTTTAAAAAAATTTTTTTGCCTCCTTTGCAAAGTTATTATAAAGAGGAAATTATATTGCTTTAATTCGAAATTAACTATTTAGAAACTACAATTTCTAGACAGAAAAGTGTGATTTTTTTGGTTGCATTATTTCGTTACAGAAAATTAGCTGACTGTATCAGATAGTTTCTATCAGATATGCTCCAGTGTGTCTTTCCTGCTAATTATTTAGCATGAGTTATGTAAGATGTGCTTTGCTCATATTGACAAAATTAAATTTGACCAATTTTCTCTTTGCTCATGGCTGACTGAAGATATCGCAAGGATAGTTTGGTGCATTCTCAATATAGGTCATTGTTGCATATTTACGACTTCATCTTTAATCCATACAGGAATCTTTTGACATTTGACATTTCTTAAACAATCGGTTTCACAATTCTTTCATCATATAAATAATAAATATTTTCTAGGAGTGATGGAATACAGACTAGAGAATCATTAGCTCTATAAGCAAAGCACATGTGTGAAATATATGTACCATTTTGGTCAGATTTGTTTTTGGCATGAAAACTCATCAACTTTTCTTAGAGTTCTTATTTTAAGTAAAAATGAAGCAAAACAAAGCAATAACAAGCAAATGCAATTCTAAAAATTTTAAAACGTGACACAAGTTTACTCAGCTAGTAACTGACACATTTGAAACTAGAAATGAAATGTGTAGTTATATATTTTACAGAATAATTATTTGGCATTTACAGATGGAGCTGTAAGAGAGGAAGGCCAAAGCAAAACCCAGAGGAAGGCCTATGTATTAGTACACTAGGCAACTTTCATATCACAGATGTAAATTAAAAAACAGTAAACCAGGCAGAAGTCACTCTGTGTTTGATGTGGAACAAAAGAGCCAGTTAATTTAATGAGACCTTGTTCTATTTAGCACTTAAATCAGAATGATATAACCTACTCTCTTTGGTGGATTATATCAAATATATATATTTATATTTTATTCAATGGTCAAAGAAAGTAGATTATACCATTATGAGTCAAGTATTAAATAGGACCTTGTTTCATTCATTTAATTCATATATGTGTATGTATAATGCATACATATAATTTATATGTATATATGCATGCACACACATATAGGCAATACATGAGAAAAGGAGAATAATGTTGCAATCAAATCATCTATAATTGCAAATTACTGGTCAAGGAATAGTGAAAAGAATTCCTTTCATTCAAAATTTAAATTTCCTCTTGGAACCTGTTATATCTAGCTTTAAAAGAAATGTTTCCTTATGCAATGTTGAAGACTCTTTAGTACATTCTAGATTTTATGTGACTTTGAAAATAAAAGTAATGAAACGTATACTATATTAATAAGAGAAAAATGCCAATATGGTACTTAAACATTTAAGATTTACATACTTACTTTTTTTTTTAATTTTTATTTTTTTCAGATGTACATCATATTTCAAATTCTGGATACATTACATCATGTTCACCACCCGAACACTAATTATAGTGCATCCCCTCACATATGACCCTAATCACCCCTTTTGCCCTCCCCCCTCCCCCCTTCCCCAATGGTAGCCACCAGTCCACTCTCCAATGCTATGTGATTTTTTTTTGTCGTTTTTATCTTCTACTTATGAGTGAGATCGTATGGTATTTGACTTTCTCCCTCTGACTTATTTCACTCAGCATAATACCCTCAAGGTCCATCCACGTTGTCACAAATGGCTGGATTTCATCATTTCTCATGGCTGAGTAGTAGTCCATCGTGTATAAATACCACATCTTTTTAACCATTCGTCCCTTGATGGGCACCTAAGTTGCTTCCAAGTCTTGGCTATTGTGTATAATGCCGCAATGAACATAGGGGTGCAAGTATCTTTATGCCTTTGTGTTTTCAAGTTCTTTGGATAAATACCCAGCAGTGGAATAGCTGGATCATATGGTAGATCTATCCTTCATTTTCTGAGGATACTCCAAACTGCTTTCCATAGTGGCTGCACCAGTTTGCACTGCCACCAGCAGTGAACAAGGGTTCCCTTCTCTCCACACCCTCTCCAACATTGTTGTTTCCTGTCTTGTTAATTATAGCCATTCTGACCTTTATTCTTTAACTTTAAATCTTTCTTCACTTGTTCTCTCAATATTTTTTATTTCTTTACTATTTCATCTTAATCAGTTATCATGCCCATGATGAATAGTGCTCACATGAAATGTCCTATTAATACCCTCACTGAAAATATTATGATGGACTTAATCACCCAATTTGGTTGCAATTTAGTTTGTTTCAAGTGTTTTGCTTCATCATATATTACCAAACATAGATGTTTTTCTTAAAGAATGATTACTAGAAAAGGATTTTGACTCATAAGGAAAAACTCATAAAGATTAATAGGTTAAATGAGAATCCATCAAATTCAAAAAATACATTAAAATAGGGATACTTAGAAAAAAGAAATACGACTAATTTACAGAAGTAACCTGGGCTCATGTCTAGTGGGAAAACATCAAGCTACCGCGTTTCTTGAGTTATCTTTCTCTGTCGTGTATCCTAGTTGCTAGTTATGACTCTCTCTTCATGTAGGCTCTCTTTTCCTTATTCAGAACAGATACCACTGGAGAGCAATTAATATTTGTTCTCTCAGTTTTTCCTGCATGTGGCTTTGATTGCTAGATTCATTTTCTTTCTGCTTGTGAATCCATCACCCTCTTACCCCGGGAATTCATCACTTGTGACTTTACATTCAAACTCTAGAGAAAGTTTGATTGGCTGCTTCCAGAATACGAAAGGTAGGGGTTTTTTTAACGCAGGAAAAAAAAGGAGATATTGGCCCATTACTGTGAGCAGGAACATGGTTTTGTGTAACTGTTCTAATAATGAGACGAAGAGATCACAGGATGGACAGGAACAAAGCTGGAACATTCTTACTCCATAATGCATTCAATGCAAAGCCAAAAGTGAAGATGGAGCTACTTCTTCCCTTGCACCTTTATCTACATTAGTTTTATCAATTAAAACTGGCTTTCTTGAATCTTTTGATACTTAGTTCATTAATATATATATTTTGAGATACAAATGATATTTCTTTCTTTTTTTTTTTTTTTTGAGAAAGATTAGCCCTGAGCTGACTACTGCCAATCCTCCTCTTTTTGCTGAGGAAGACTGGCCCTGAGCTACCATCCGTGCCCGTCTTCCTCTACTTTATATGTGGGACGCCTACCACAGCTTGGCGTGCCAAGCGGTGCCACATCCGCACCTGGGATCTGAAGCAGCGAACCCCGGACTGCAGAAGCAGAACGTATGAACTTAACCACTGTGCCACCGGGCCAGCTCCCAAATGGTATTTCTTTGTGAATCATTGGCTAACATTATTTTCCATAAATTTCTGGAAAGGTTTTGTTTGTTTATTTTTCCGTTCACGTGTTTCCACATTAAATATTTTTTCTTCACAGCTGCATTTTTGAGTCCTGTTTAATCTTTCTTTCTTAAACATTGGGTCTAGATTAATTATTCAATGGATATATAAATAAATCTATTTATGTTATTTTATATTAAGTAGATGCTATTCTAAAATTATTTTAATAAGGTTATTCATGTCCTGATCATTTCAACACATATAGAAAATTGCATTAGGAAAAAGCATTAATTATCTATTGCTTTATAATAAATTCTCACAAATGTGTTGGCTTAAAACAATACATATTTATTTTGTCTCAGTTTCTCTTAGTCAAGAATTCAGACATGGCATGGCTGCATTAGGATTTCTCATAAGGCTGAAATTGGAGTGTCAACTCAGACTGGGGTCTCATCTGAAATCTTGACTAAAGACTTCTGAGCTCACATAGTTGTTGCCAGAATTCAATTCATCAGAAGTTGTTGAACAAAAGTTTGCCTTCATTTCCTTGACAAATTGATCTTTCCAGAATGGCAACTTGTTTCATCACAGCATACAAACTGAAAGGACAATAGAGAGAGTTTACTGGCAAGACAGAAGTTGCAATCTTTTGTAACCTAACCACAGAAAAGACATCTTATCATGTTTGCTATATTCTATTTGTTAAAATCAAGTCATTAAACCATCCTCATTTAAGGGGGAGGTATTAAACAAAGACATGACAAGAAATGATCATTGGGGACGCCATCTTAGAATACTGCCTACGATAGATGGTATTCAATAACAATGCTAATTTATACGTGATATTGTACATATTGAAACTTGAAATAGAAGTATTGCTACGTTAATATTAGTGCCTTGTTAGTAGCAGATACTTTCAATATTCTCAGAGTAAAGAAGGATACTTGCTTAAAACCTGTTGATAATTAAAATATCCTACACACATGGAAGAAATTGAAAATTATATATCTCATAAGGGGTTATTACCCAGAATACATAAATAATTTCTAAAATTCAACAACAAAAGAACACAGCCCAAATAAAAAGTAGGCAAAGACTTCAAAAGATATTTCTCCAACGAAGATGATATACAAATTGCCAATAAAATGAAAATGTTATAAGGACTTAGTTGGACTTTTTTTCAGCTTTATTGAGGCAAAATTGACAAAAATGTATACATTTAAAGTGTACAATTTGATATTATGATATATGGATATATTGTAAAATAATCAACACAATGAAGCTAATTAACATATTCATCAGCTCATATAGTTACCATTTTCCCAGACTTACTAAGAAAATTTTATGACTTTAGAGAGTCCATGGATATTGTAATTTTCTTTAATTGCCACAAAAATACCTGCCTATTCATAAAGTCATGAAATTTTTCTAGAAAACTTGGCATAAGACATTGTTGCATACATTTTCGAAATATATTTAAGATGTTTACAGAATTGATAAAATCAAAGTTGTTAAGTAGAAGGAGAATTTTGATATTATCTTCTTCAAATATACTCTGCTTATAGGAATATTTGGCGATAGTAACTAGACTTTCATAAATCTACAGACATTTTACAATAATAATTTTATGTAAATACGTGCCTTGACCATTGAATTGAATGTACCTTAGTTCAATGACTTGTTATGTTCACCTTTGTAGCCTCACTCCAAGGCAGAGGCTGCTACGTAAGAGGTCATCAAAGACTTTATTTAAATAAAACAGGCCAGCCCTGCCCTTTAGAACTTCCAAATATTACTTTTTCTGTTTTTGAAATATCACAAAAATTATTTTCTTCTTCCATCTTTATGCATTCAACAAATACCTATTACATGTCTTCTATGTATGGACATGGAACAAGCACTGACTATACAACAAAGACCAAGGCAAATATGACCCCGTCACATGCAACTTTTGTACTCAGTTGAATATATTATGCTCTCTTGATTCTAAAGCCCTGTTTATTGAATTTGATGCTCATCACTTTAATTATAGAATTTAAAACCAACCAACCACTGATATTCACATTGTTTGCAAAATACATCCTTGCAAAACAGTGAAGTGAAAAAAAAACACTTGATTTTGTTAGATTTGAGGACATTTATTATATACCATCTTTATATAAATCATACTAAAAATAGTCTCCGCATAATGATTGATGTAAGAAAAAAATAACTTTGTGAACAATCTTATATAATTACACATGTAAATCGAAAGAGAAATGGTTACGAAAGATAAATCATAAGTCATTTAACTTCTATTTATCAAATTACTAAAATATAAATTCAGGGATTTGTTAAACATATTAGTAACTATAAATAAAAATGAAAATGGCCGAGAAAGTGTCCTTGATGCTTCCACATTTGTTGGTGTGAGTCAGCTAACAGTAGAATGACAAACATATATGACAATTTGGAGTCTAAGCATGAAGATGTGAAGTGGAAGAGGTTATCATTATACTAGGCTATAATTAGTGTAGTTATTGTTTTTGCTAGAAATATTTTTTCCTGTCATTATGGCATTTTTGACAAAGTACGAATAACAATGTTTCAATTAGCTGCACAAAGTGGGACTCAATGCATTTGTGTTGTGAAAATGTGTTATAAAAGTGCATAGATAGCTCAGAAAGACATTAACTGAATTTTGAGATGTAATTGTGTGGGGCTTAAACTGTTCAGTGAAGTTGTCTTACACGCTCTGGAGCAGAGCCATTGTAGAACATTCCAACTATTACTTTCAATTTAGAACATCAGCTTCGGTCCATTTACCGAGTGGTGAAATCAGAGCAATTGATTCTTCTGAATCTCTGCCAGTTATACACCATATAGTTCATCCCAGACCATGTGCATTCAGCTGAGTGTTATTTTTGGACTTCAACAAGAATTATTCTACCATTAACTGAATAGGCCTAGATTTAGAATGGGGTTCATAATTTGAAGGGCTGAAATTTCTCACCCAGGTAACAAGTGACCCTTGAGTAATTACAGACAGAATCCTATTCTGATAAAGGCCATCAGGATATGTAATGCCTCGTAACAAGATCATTTTCCAGTCTTGCATTACATCCCATACAAGCATTATTTGTGGATGTGAATGATGTATTTTCAGTAACAAATATTTTCACAAGTACTTCTCAATTTATGATCCATCAATTTAACAACTATGTTGTATTTTCTATATAACACAAATGCACACTAAGTTTATAATAATCGTTGTATCTTGCTAGGTAATTACGTTAATCTGTGTTATGCTTTACAAATGAATTGAGGGGGCGGCTTATATATATGATCTTTAATAAATTTAAATTAGTTAGACAACAGTAATTATCTTTCTCTTGTAGAACTAGATGGTATTGGCTAAAAATATTACATCATTCTTAGAAGAATTCAAGCTAGTTATTTTAAACATTTTCATTCTAATGATATGAGAGATTATTTGGTGCAATGTATATGTATATTAAAAATATGTATATGCATATCCTATATACTTGCCTATATATATGCATTTATTAAACAAATAGATCAGAGGGAAAAGTAAAGAATGTAAGACTAAAGCAAACTTATTCATAGTCTACCAATTGTTAGTCACTGGGTTTAATATTTTGTTTATTTTTAGAATATGTTCATGCTTTAACAGTAAAGTTTTGCATACATGCAAGACTGTAGAAAATGTATACATATGTTAAGTGATGCAATTTTTATTGTAGGTAATGGGTAAATAGAGTTCATTGTACTATTCACACAACATTTCTTTATGGTTATTTTTTTCTTTAATTATGTCCCCAAAGTTTATGTGTAAGCTGACATGTTTTCCCATAAGATAGCTAAATGTATTTAAAATTATGTAACTCATGCGTTAAACATATTTTCCCATAAAACCAATCCTAAGCAACATTAATATTATTTAGTTCAAAAAGCATTCACTGGATCCCTACAAGGCACCAGGTGAGGCTCTAAGAACTGGGTGTACTATGATGAGTAAGACAGAATACCATCTTCAAGGATTTACAAGATAACAAGACAGAATTTATTTATTATTTTTTAAATTAATTAAATTTTATGATGATGAGAACTCAGCATGAAATCTACCCTCTTAATACCTGTTTAAGTGTACAACACAGTTCCTGAACATAGGCACTAATTGTATGGTAGATCTCTAGAATGTATTCATCTTGCACACCTGAAACTTTCTACCCATTGAAAACAATCCCTCATTTCTCCCTCCTCCCAGCCCTGACAATCATCATTGTACTCTGTGTGTGTGACTATTTTAGATCGTTCATATAAGTGGAATGAATCATGCAGTATTTGTCCTTCTGTGACTGGCTCATTTCACTTAGCAAAACATTCTCCAGATTCATCCATGTTGTCACATATAGCAAGGTTTCCTTCTGTTCTAAGGCTGAAGAGTATACAATTGTATATATATGCCACATTTTTTATCCATTTATCTGATGATGGACAACTAGGTTGTTTTCATATGTTTTACTATTTTAATATTGTAACATAAAGAATCCATGAAAGAAAAGAGACGCCTTCTCTGTGTGGGTAACCAAAAAGAAAAAGATAGAAATTGCCCCAATACCTACATCAATCCTCTTGTGCCCCCTCAACCTTTATCACGAGGCAGAAGGCTCTTGGAGGTCCTGAAATATTTACCCTCCATAATTACATGTATGCTCTATATGGCACCGTGGCGTCAATTTCTCCTCCTTGACCACTGCTACACTCTGTGTTTCCCCTTTCACCATTTTGGGGAGCAGGAAAAGTAGCTTCAGGTCTCAGAGCTACATCTTGGCATTGTGGATAGGACCTCAGCTGCAGGAACTCCAATCTGAGTCCAGGGCCCAGGTTTGGCTTGTGTCTTTCCCAATTCCTGTCTTTCAAAGAAAAACCTGGTATTCATTGTTCAAGTAAGGTTTGGGAGGGAGTTTGAAATCTCTCAATGCATTGTTTACTGTTACATTTCAAAATGAGTGTAATTAGCTTTAACTCAAATACTTTTTCTATAAAAATAAGTAATTTAATTAATCGCTTTTAATCTTCTCCTCTTTTGAGATGATCTCTAAAGAAATTATAATAATAGTAGCTATAATAATAGTAATAATATTAGTTAATATTTACTGAACATTACTGAATATGCACTATGCACTGGACCAAACTCTAAACATCTCTTAACTCATCTCACTGATGAATTAATTGAGGCACAGAGGTTTTCTTTATTTCCCAAGGTCACACGGCAAGTAAATTTTGGAACTGAAACAGATGCAGATCCTCCTGACTTAAAGCCAGATCTCTTAAGTGCACTATTCTGAGTCCTTTCTACTTTAATGTGTGTTATCATGTCAAGGAAGTATCCATTACTTCTCATCGTATTAGGTAATGGGTGGTGAATTTTGTTCAAAGTCCTTTCACCAACCTCAGGGATGATCATATGACTTGTCTTCTTTTATATCTATTAATATAGTGACTTACATTAATGGATTTTCTAAAATGGAAAAGAGAGCAGAGGGAGAGACAGAGAGAAAGGGAGAGAGAGTGAATGTAAAGCAAGATCTTTTACAGCAGATTGTTTCTCAATAAATATAGAAGAAAAGATAGAATAGAAAATAACGATTCTGAATTCTCAGTGAAGTGAATGATTCTGACAAGGATCCTCAATTCATGCTAAAATAATTGGCGAAAGTTTGTTGTTCAAAAAGAATCTAGAAGTCTAGAGGTCTAGAGCATTCATATCAACTGTCACCTCTTATTTATCAAAGGAAAGAGGTCCTTTTATAATGAGGAGTTTTCACAGAAAGCACCTAAACCAAGTGATTCAGTTTGGAAAAATGACAATATTTACCTATTTAATCATGCAATGGAAATTAAACAACACAACCTCTATTGTATTCTTGGAGGAAAAAAAAACATCAAAAACTTAAGCTGGATCAAATCAAGTGGAAGCAATTAGACAATCCCAAAGGAGAAATGCTAGTAAACAAGTTGCCCAGATTATTCAAATATGTCAATGATTTGAAAAACAAAACAAGGAGAAGAAAATGCTTTGATTAAAGAAGTGTATTATTCTTGATCGGAAACTGGATTTTAAGAAGTCTATGAAGGACATTTTGGGGACAATTAGGAAAATTTGATTATTGACTATAAATTAGGTGATATTACCATATCAATGATAAATACTTAGGATATAGTAATGATATTGTGGTTTATTAAGTAGGAGTCTAGAAAAATTTTCCATAGAGAATCTGAAAAGTCTGAGAATCTAAAGTCTGAAATGGTCATAAAGCATAACTTTAGACAAATGGAGCAAATACTAAAGGAAAAAGGAAAAGAAAAAGATGTGAGAATGCTTGCCTCAGAGAAGCAGGGCTGGGAGGGAGAATGTGGTCAGTTAAAACATGGCCATTTTTTCTAACTCTTTAACACCATTTAATGTCTATAGTAAGTGCATTTATTAATTCGATTAAATATTAAGAAACAACACCATATTTGAGGGAAATGTTTGGAATTAAAATTATTTTAGAAATGCCATAAGGTGGTTAATATTTTAAGTAACATAAATCTCTTCATTCAACACCCAGTTACTGAACTTCTGTCATATATTTGTCATCTTGCTAAGCTTTGTAGATAGAAAGATAAATAAGTCAAAGAATGACTTAGATTATCGTTAGCCTCAAAGATAGTCTTTTTCTTGATTGTGGTTTGCTCATTTTATATCAATCTGTTGTTTTTCTTACTTTGGATCTGCAGATCTCCACTAAGCGACAATTTTTATCACCAAACAATGAAAAATTCACACATAAAGAACAACCATCTCTGTGTCTTCAGCATAACAGTTTTGTAGATTTAAGGTAGTAGATATTAAGTAGTTCAGCAACCTATGCTTGTAAATGACATCAAATTAGCCCTTACATTTAAAAAATAAAATCATCTTTAATGCACAGTAATATTCTACTTAAAGTAGATACAGTATTCAGAATTTGTATTGGTAAAATAATAATTTTAAAACATTTATTGATATTGCATACCATTGTTCTAATAGATTTATATGATATATTTAATCATGACATTGAAATATAGCAGAGAATGAAAACAAAATACCTCCTCATTGACATTCCCTGCATATATTTTAGAATAGATTTCAAGTGTTCTGATCCCAAGTGAAAAAAAGGGTTACTGTGTGAGGAAAAGATATGTTAATTAGCTTGACTGTAGCAATCATTTCACTATGTACATTTATATCAAATCATCATGTTGTACACCTTAAGCATATATAATTTTCATTTAAAAATTTCAAAAATAAAAATAAAATTAATTAAAAAATAAAAATTTTGCAACAGGAACTGAAAATCAAATTGGAGATATTATTTTATAACACTACTTTCAAGGACAGGACAAACAATCACTTTATGTGCTCTAATCATCTAACACTAGCTCTAATTCTGTAAAATCTTGAAGATAGAATTTTATCAACAGTTGTTAAAAACACATAAATAAGGGGCCGGCTCAGTGGTACACAAGTTAAATTCACACTATCTGCTTCGGCAGCCTGGGGTTCACCAGTTCGGATCCCAGGTGCAGGTGCGCACTGCTTGTCAAGCCATGCTGTGGCAGGCGTCCCACGTATAAAGTAGAGCAAGATGGGCACAGATGTTAGCTCAGGGCCAGTCTTCCTCAAAAAATTTTTTTAAATCACATAAATAATTATCCTTCTCTCTAATAGAACCCACCGCATGATTAACTAGGTATCAATCTTGGACTTCATCCAGGTCTGAGAAATTAGTGGTATGGACTTTAGTGGACTTTGTTGGTTTTTTCCTTTCTTTCTGTTTTGTTTATTTATATTTTCCCTTACTTAAGTCTCCTACTTAAAACTCTCAAGCTTTTATTAATACTTATATGTATGTTAATGGATTGCAGTCCTCACCCCCACACACAGACACACACTTAAAAGGTAAGGCTAAGATTAAAATTGGATGTTTGGTCTCAAACACATTCTGTACTGCCCAAACTATTTACAGCACACGTATTAATTAGAATAAATTCGAATATGAAAATATTGCAAAAAATCATGATAGCAAGTTCCAAATTGATTCTCCTCTCATTCAGTCCAAGTGGCAGAGAAAATGTCCCTGATACGGGGCCATATTTCCCAAAATGAACATTTTTCTAAAGTACTAATGGTGAACTTGAGGGCTCTTTCAACTGGCTTGATTTTTTAAATTGCTCTCAGGGCTGCCTCCGGTCCCTGACCTCTCCTCCTCTACCGACACCCATTGGTCATTGCTGTGCTATCTTGAGTCACCTGCATGAATCAAGCATTCTATTCTTCACTTGGGGTATCAGCTATCCGTTCACCGAGCTTTTTCACCACTGTTACTTCCTTCTATACTCCTTATGTTGCACCTTCAGTTGAACATAGCGTGTTATAATTCCAACCTGCCAAAAACATCCACTTTGAGAAGAATACATGAACAAAGATGCATTAGATGATCATTAGATGACTGAGTTGGGGTAGTCTAAAGCTGGATAGTCCGTGTTGCTCTCAGCAATGTTTCACGTACACTCAAACAGGCCACATTCCCACTGGCTCCTCTGGTTTTTCCCTTTTGTTCTCTCCTGTAGCCTTGATTCTCATGTCAACCTAACCAAGTTATAATTCATACAGGTCACTGAAAAGAGAATGAAAGCTAGTCTGAGGTAATTAATCACACCCGCATGGGGGCTAAACCTCCTTTTGTCTGTTATGTCATTTCTTGAAATTTGTCTGTCTTATACTTACATATTATTGAGGTCAAGGAGGTCAATTATAGCATGCCTAGAAACTCCCAAAAATATGCATTGAATTAATGAGAGAAGAACAAATATGTGGGAATAAATTCCAGTCTCTCGGAGTGCTTACTATTCTCAAAGCATGCAAAGGAGACATGACTGAATGCAACTGGGCTCTCCCAATTACTGAGAGATAGAACATTTCTATTTCTCAGAATACTGCTCATCTTACAGGACATTGCTTACATTATACTTACTCCACAACCCTGCTCTAGAATCATCAGTGAAATACGCTGCTTTCTTTCCTTCTTCCCATGTACCAAATTATATTATAGCGATTATGATACCACTTACATGCTATCATAATAATCAACTTAATCAACCTGCAAATGATTATAAAGAGACTAACGCATTTGGCAGAAAGGAATCCCTGTGTAAGAAACTATGCTTCTTTTTCAATGTGCTTTTCCACTCCAATTTATTCTATAGTCACAAGACTAATGGTAAAAAAATAAATAAATAAATCTCACAATTTCAGAGATCTCTTCAAACACTCCCAAACCTCCTCATTTCTTGAAGACCAAAACCCAAGTCCTCTTTTGGCATCTGAGGCACCTAAAAATGGTGTGTAATTGTTTCTTCAAACCCCTGCTCACAGCAATCCAGATATTTTTAATGATAGTGGATGATGAAAACAGGGGGCCACAAGGAAGACAGAGCGACATTTATATTTCGACTTATAAGTCCATGTGTCTCTCTCTAAAATAACAGTCATTGTGCCATTCAAAAATTTCTTAAACATAACCTTTAACATGGGTGACTCCATCCTCAGTCTATCTCCTAACATTGCCTGATAATTGCTGAAACTCTGCCTCACAGGTTAGAGCAGCTGCATAAATTTGAGGTGCCATTTCCTGATTTTAAAGTAAGTTTTGAGTCAAATGTATTTAATAGTTTCACCTTTCAAGAAGGTTTTTTTTCATAGACTAAGTAACAGAGCTGACCTTATTCATATAATGAAATGTCATCCTGTCACATAAGCTTGCAAACACTCCAAAACAATCTCGTTAGCAAATAATGATGCCAAAGGAGTAACTTTTTTTAATGTCAGTAGATACATTTCACATCCTTCTGATAATTTGTGAAAAGCAGTGTAATTAACAGAGCTATACCTTTCTCTGTGGAGCAAGTTAAAAAACAATCTGTAAAACTTGAAAAGTTATATTTAAAACGTAAAGCAAATCAAGGATTCTTCTTTCTCCCAGTATGAAAGATTTTTAATGAGATTCTAAACCTTAAGTGACCTATTTACATGAGACTCTGCTGGTATATAATGAGAATATAAAGGTGGTAAAAATTCCAGCAGTATAACCTCTGATTCAAATTCTATGCCTCGAAATTACCTGGGAAATTATTCTCCCTACTCAAGTCTACCCACACACGCACATGCATGAACATTTAAGACAAGAATGTTGAATGAGAACAAATCACCATTGTCCAAATGACATCTATTCTGTGTACCATTGACCTTGAAGCGCGTCTTGGCCATGTTCATGAGGAGGTGCTGAGTTGTGCTAGAGCAACAGTCTGATTCAATGAGTTTCCCAAATACTTACATGGGGTTATGCAATTTTCTGGGTTGTGGGTAAATACAAATTGACACTTTAAAGAGATTGGAGTTATTAAAGTAAACAGGCAAATGTAACTGTAAAAATAATTTGAAGTCTTCCTAAATGGAGCGATACTTTAGCAATCTTTGAGAATTATGTGAAATCAATTAGAGATGGAGATTGGAGAAAGTATTCCATAAATAAGGAACTCCGCAATATAGACAAGGAGACATGGAACAGTGTAGTACCTGCAAGGAAGAACAAATGGCTCTTTTTAAGGTCATATATTTGAAGAATTTTATCATTCCAGACTGAGAGAAGGGAAAATGGCCATTATTTCCATATGTTCTAGGGGTCAAGAATTTTTTCCTAGAATTTTGAAGAGTGTGAAAAATAAAACCCTATACTGGAGAGAGTAATACTTATGAAGACAATAGTAAACATTTGATATATCTGCCAAATAATACACTATCTTTCACCTATTTTTCTAATATACAGTTTGATAAATCATTTTGAAACACATCACGTATCTGGATGTGTGCTAGAAGACAGACATATTTGTCATTAGTTTAATTTTATAAATGATTGCTCTAAGACTTAACAAGAATAAGTGATTTGCATAAAGTTTCTAGGTTCAAATGTGATGGGATTGGAACAAAGCTCTTGCGTAATAGTACTCGTTCTTGCTTTAACAGCCACATTGACCCTAAGCAGAGGTAGATGGTTATTACTTACATGAAATCCCTTAGAGGCTCTACTCCCTCTCTCCTACTTTCTAGCAACTTCCTTATACCCTTTGGCCCAAGATTCTAAATTCTCCTTAGGGAACCAAAAGAGGCGAAAATATTTATAAATGATAATTACTTGTGTTTTTATTGACTGAAATAAAAAAATTAGAACAGGATCTGTGAACTCTAACATGCCATGCCTTTTGTAATATATGTATTACAAACATTTTATTTTCATCTTTGTAACTTTTCCAGGAGAAATTGTGTAAATACAGATGGCAGCCAAAAAAAATCAATTTAAAATAACTATGTTAAGAAGCTATGGTAATTAAAATAGTATCTTACTCACATAAAGACAGATGCATAGATCAATGGAACAGAATCAAGAGCCCAGAAAAAAACCCTCGCTTATACATGAACTAATATTTGAAAAAGGAGCCAAGAATACTAATGTGGAAAGGATAGTCTTTTTGAGGAACAGTGTTGAGAAAACTGCATAATCACATACAAAAGACAGGAATTCTATCCCTATCATACACCACTCACAAAAATTAATTCAAAATGGATTCGAGTCTTAAACATAAAAAGAGAAACGATAAAACTCTTAGAAGAAAATGTAGGGGAAAACTTCATTGGTCTTAGCAAAAATTTATTGAATGTGACACAAAAAGCACAAGCAACAAAAGCAAAAATAAACAAGTGGTACTATGTTAAACTGAAAAGCTTTTACACAGCAAAAGAAACAACCAAAAAAATGAAACAGCAACCTTCAGAATGGGAGAAAATATTTGCAAATCATCTATCTAATAAGAGGTTAATATCCAAAATATATAAAGAACTCATACAACTCAACAGTAAAAAAAGAAAAAATGAATTAAAAATGAATAGAGGAACTGAATAGACGTTTCTCAAAAGACATACAATGGTCAATAGGTACATGAGAAAATGCTCAACATCACTAATCATCAAGGAAATGTAAATCAAAACCACAATGAGATATCACTTCATATCTGTCAGAGTGGCTATCATCAGAAAACAGGAGACAACAAGTGTTGGTGAGGATCTGGAGAAAAGGGAACCTTGTGCCCTGTTGGGAGAAATGTAAACTGGTGAGCCAATGTGGAAAATAGTACGGAGGTTCCTCAAAATGTTTAAAATATGACTATGATATGATCCAGCGATTCCACTTTTGGCTATATATCCAAAGGAAATGAAAAAAAAGAGAACTTAAAAGTTTGCAAAGCAACTATGTAGCAGCAGAGCTGGAATTTCCACCAAAGGAAACTTCCAAGTCACCACTGTTAGGTCTATATTGACTTTTCTTTCTTTACCTTACTTCCTTCTTTACCTTACTTCTCTCCATGTCCTTTTTTATACACGAGTGACCCTCACTTCAATGCAATCTTTGTCACTACTTAGTCTTGCCTTAAGTACCGCAATGGTTCCCTAACTTGTCTCCTTATGCACATCCTTGGCCAGAAAATGTATTCTTCACCTAGAAGCTGGAATGAGATTTCAGATACTTAGCTACTGGTCATTGTTCTGCTTAAAACTCTCCATGGAGCTTCCATTTCCTTGTGAGTAAGATCCAAAATTGCTTCAATTTCCTAGTAGATCCTAAAAGATCTTCTCCTCAATTAACTCTTTTATCCCTTTCCTCCCTCAGCCCGGCTCCTTCCATTAAACTAGACTAGCTCTCTTGCTGCTTCTTGAACACATCACAGGCATCTAACATCAAGACTTCTGCTCCTCTTCTCCTGCCCTCCTCCTCCTTCCTTCCTTTATGTGCACGGCTGTTCCCACGCTTAATTCAATGTTTTGCTCAAACATCACCTAGAGGCTATTCCTGAACACTCTACAAAATGTCATTCTGACGGTCCATTTCCCATCCTGTTTCATTTTTGTTTATAGAATTTATTATTGCCTAAAATAATAGAACTATCTATATATTTCCTGGCTCAATCCATCAGAATGTGAGTCGCATAACAAAATTCTATGTTTTCACTGTTTTGTTAGTGTCACCTAGAAGTGTTCCTGGCACTTACTGGGTATGTAATTATTATTTATCAATCAAATGAATGTTGGATGAATTTGTGCAATAAACCCTTCACACCTTCAACTTTTCATTTTAGTCCTTAAAATAATCCAACCCTGAGTGCAGCTAACTCGTGACACTCCCCGCAGCTCTCACAAAGGAGCTAGACCGTCAGATCGTTTCCCAGCAGGACAATATAATTCTGTAAATCGATGGCATGCAACTAGAACTGTGCCTTCTTGACATATCCACTCTTTTTTTTTTCTGCTCATTTGTGTACATAACTATCCACCGTGCCTCCAAACCCCAAATTCTGTATTCTTAGCCTTGATCTGACCTACTACTTTTATTTAGAAAATACAAACATCTCATGAAAAACGCTCCATCTTCTGATCGCCATCCGTAACTGAAATCCTCCTATAATCCTCTCCTCCTATTACAGCATAGAAGCTCCTCCCACTCATAAATAATCTGAGTCTCTCCACTAGCGTTACTCTTCTCCTCCTATTTTATGAAAAGTCAACTACTATTGTCCCCTCTGCTCACTTCAATATTCCACCACTCCTCAGTTGAATATTTCTCGGTGACTTTTAAACACATTCCCATAAAACAAAGAAAGAAATACCAGAAGCACTCTGATTCACTCCTCATATACCGCTAGCTAAACTCATGAATTCTCTCCTTCTCATCACAATCCACTTCAAAAATTTTCCCTCCATTGTTGTCTCTATTTTCTCAAGCCATTATATTCTGGAATTTCATTCATCATTTAACAAAAAATTATTGCTGAAGGAAATGATAATATCTACATCTCTAAATCCAGAATATTTTTTTATCTTATTATATTTGGTATCTCAGCAGCATTTGATACTATTAATTGCTTCATCTAAGAAACTGTCAATTCAATTGACTTCTATGACACATTTTTTTCTGTATATTTTCTCTCACACTCTGCCTATTCCTTCTTGGTCAGCTGTTCAGGCCTATTCCGCTTTATCCTGCTAAGGAGCTCTCCTGAATATCACACGTGATCCTCTTCTCTTTTTCCTGTGTGATCTATCCCTATGTAATGTCATTCACAGTTCTAACTCCAATCATACCTACGTTTAACTGAAATTCACATAAAAACTTCATACTTAAATCAGAATAACAAATTTAAATCTCCTCTCAACTCCACACACAATCATTGCTTTGCTACTTGCCAAATTTATCAAGAATTCTCTTGCTTTTAGACTTTGCTCTTGGTATGGCTGTTGCTTGCCTAGATCTTAACATAACTGACCATTCTTATAGAGAGACCTGCAGGCTTCCCCTCAAATGAGGAGTCAGATCAAACAGAACTCACTCCCACTTAGTCTCTATTACATGAACCCTCTAGGATATTTCATTCAAAGCACCTACCATAATCTGCAATAACACAGTGATATATTTATTTGGCTTTTGTCCTTGTTCACCACTAAAATATAAGTGCCAAGATGAAAAGGTACTTATCTCTATTGTTGACTGTTGTTATTTACACAATAGATCAGAGCCTGGCACGTGGTACGTAAAAATAAGAATAGCTAACAATGTACACTTACTATGTCAATGTACACTTACTATGACCTACTAGCTAGTCAATGCTATAAGAACAGTTATACAGCCTGTGTTACTTAACAACTGGGCTGTGTTCTGAGAAATATGTCATTAGGTGATGTTGTCATTGTGTGAACACCATAGAGTGTATTTATATAAACCTGGGTGGTATAGCCTATACCATAGAGTGTATTTATATAAACCTGGGTGGTATAGCCTACTATACCTAAGCTATATGGTGATAATCTTATGGGATCACTATTGTATGCGTGGTCCGTTGTTAACCAAAATGTCATTATGTAGCACATGACTGTATAATCATTTAAATTTTACTGTACCACTCTGAGGTAAATGCTGTAAGTTTACAGATAAAGAAACTGAGACACAGAAAGTTTAACTAAATTGCTCAAAGACAAATAGTAGAGTTGCAAGAACTAATGGTTGAACTTACCAAGAATCACCAAACACTTTAGGAAAACTAAGACCAAGAATGGAAGGCATCAAACTCAAAGAAAGAACTAACACCATAAGACTAAAAGTTAATAAAACAAGCAGAAAATGACTGATACTTTTTTTTTCTTAAAGATGGGCACCTGGGCTAACAACTGTTGCCAATCTTTTTTTTTTTTTTTTTTAT